>NW_015150490.1:3105-22032 GCF_000732505.1 Cyprinodon variegatus
AAAGTCAGAATTCTGAGATTAAAGTAAGAATTCTGAGGAAAAAAGTCAGAATTCTGAGAAAAGGGTCATAATACCGAGAAAAAAGTCAGAATTCTGAGATTAAAGTAAGAATTCTGAGAAAAAAGTCAGAATTCTGAGAAAAGGGTCATAATACTGAGAAAAAAGTCAGAATTCTGAGATTAAAGTAAGAATTCTGAGAAAAAGGTCATAATTCGGAGAAAAAAAGTCAGAATTCTGAGATTGAAGTCAGAATTACGAGATTAAAGTCATAGTTCTGAGAAAAAAAGTAAGAATTCTGAGATTAAAGTCAGAAATCTGACGGAAAAAAAGTCAGAATTCCGAGAAAAAAGTCAGAATTCGGAGATTGAAGTAAGAATTCGAAGATTGAAGTCAGAATTCTGAGATTAAAGTGAGAATCCTGAGAAAAAAAGTCAGAATTCTGAGATTAAAGTCAGGATTCTGAGAAAAAAGTGAGGATTCTGAAATTAAAATGAGAATAAAGAAAGAATTCTGAGAAAAAGGTCATAATTCTGAGATTAAAGTCAGAATTCTGAGAAAAAAGTGAGGATTCTGAGATTAAAGTGAGGATTCTGGGATTAAAGTCAGAAATCTTACAAAAAAAGTCAGAATTCTGAGATTAAAGTCAGAATTCTGAGATTAAAGTCAGAATTCTGAGAAAAAGGTCAGAATTCTGAGATTAAATTCAAATTATTGAGTTTAAAGTCAGAATTCTGAGAAAAAAAAGTCAGAATGCTGAGATTAAAGTGAGATTTATTCCCATATTAATCTGAAATAAATTTTTAAAATCAGTTTTTTTTCTCAGTGGCCCTAATCCTCTTCCATACTTGATTAAGATAATTTAAAAAGGAAATATTGTTGAGGATCCAAGAAATGCATCACCTGGTAAACAAAATGCAGTAGGACCTGTTTAAAAACCTGCTAAGTAATCTGCATATTTCCGATGTTGTCCCCCTTCCAACCACAATGTTTTCCTGGAGTAATTTATGCTGGAGCCACATCCATCCTTAGATCCTGGGAAAGCCCACCCTCGCCTACACCCAGCCGGATCTGAACTGCTGACGTGTCGGCTCCTGTTGCCCAGAGCTTTACGCTCCACAGTGAGCGGAGGAGTCGAGACGCCAAGAAAACAAAACTGCCAGCATGGCAGCAAAACTATTTTATACAAAGGGCTTTTTACTACTTTTATTTAACTTTATTTCAACCGCAGCCTTGGAGAAGAGGTTCTCCGACTTTAAAAGATGCGCCGACGAGGAGTGCAGCAGTAAGTTTGCAGTGTTGGTGAGCCACGCTGAACGGGAGAAATCCAGGGGATGCGGTCCCGTCTTCCCTCCTTCATCCAGATACGACAGTTAGCCATAAACTGCGCCTTATCTCTTCACTTGTTGCCCGGTCGATTTTTGCGACCTTGGCTGCCTCCTGCCGTTATCCGTTTAGCTGTGGGATGAACGATGAAAAGCGAACTAAGTGCTGAGAAAAAAAAAAACAGCTTAAACGAGGACAGTTTGTCCAGACTCAGCCTGTGTTGACTCTCATTGGAAGCCCCGGCCTGTCAAGCTAATGCTAGCAAGAAAATTAGCCGCCGGCCGGCCAAAGAAGCTAATGCGACGAAACAGCCGTTTTAACAGCAAACCGTGTTAGCTATGTTGTTTAGCAGCATTAGCTTCACTGCTAACTTGATATTGGAGGGCTTATTTAGCATTAAATTAAAATTGTTCAATTTAACGGGTTCACGATACGGTGGAATATATTACAAGTGTTTATTTCTCTTATTTGGAAGATATACAACTTATAAACAAACCAATATTAGCTTTATAATTGGCTTTTCAAACAATTTTATTAATACATGTTGTTGCCTACTAATCTTGAAGTACCAAACCCCTGCATATTTTTGCATGATCTCCTAGGCAGCTAACAACAGAAAGCTGTTAATCATTTATTTATATAGGTTAGGTGTGGGGCAACCTAAAAAAAACACCTGACAGTTTTTCTATCACCGTTGACACCCTTGAGTCCACCCAAGGGTAAGTCAAAAAAGGTCACTGGCTGCTCTTAGTGTCATATTTAAGCTTATTACCGGAAAGTGTAGTGGAAGGAAAAAGTGTTGTTTGAAGCTATGCAGAATTAACCTAAATAACTGCAGCCTAGAGATATTTGTGAAGCTAAGTCGGTAAAAAAATGTGCTCCAAAATGCCTGGAAGGCAACTGGAGTCGGTTCAATACGCCATGCGATATTTTCAATCATTGCATGCAGCTACAGCTCAAACTGTGAGACGAAACTGCAGTGTTTAAAAGTTAACAGGTCACCATCCGGGTTCTCACACGGTGTGGCCCGAAACTCGGATGCGATCTTATGAAGGCCAACTAATTTACAAATTTTCTCCTGACCTTATGATTCCTGATCGGGACATGTAATAAGAGGCTGATACCCCCCCTCGTTACCCCCTGTACACTACACGGTGCATAATCAAAAAAATTCTCGCACGACTGGAGAATCTGCCCAAAAAGGCCAAAAAAAAATCGTACAATTTATGCCCGGCTTTAGAGCCACCAAACACAGACCCATCCTTGCAGTGGAACTTAACCTGGCACATTGTTGTTCAAAGTCCTTTATATATCAAACAACAGTCTGAATCACCTTTATATGAAATAAAGATGCACCCTTATAATATAATTTTTGTTTCTTTTCCAGTGCTTCTTTGTAGGGGGAAAGCTGTGAGAGATTTCTCAGGACCTGATTGTCGGTTCCTTTCATTCAAGAAATCTGAAACTATATATGTATACTATAAGCTGTCAGGAAGAAGGGCTGACCTATGGGCAGGAAGTGTAAGTATACTGTTTTTCTTTTGTAGATGTTTTCCTTTTTTTTTTTTTTTATTTCGTTTGATTGATTACTCTAATACACAACACTGTTTCTTCCTGAAAGGTTGGAAGCAACTTTGGATATTTCCCAAAGGACCTTCTTGCAGTAAACCACCTTTATACTGATAAAGAACTTGAAGTTAAAGCAGAGGTTTGAGAAAATACTATCAACTGTTGATTTGTTGGATAAAAAAATAAATAAAAATAAACCCATTATATATTTTATAAATGAAACCCCTGTTACCATTGATGTAATTTGTATTTGTTTGTCTCAGGATACAGATTTTGTCTGTTTTGACACTGGATTCGACAAGTTTGACTCTTACGACATAGACTTGCTTTTAGGCCTGTCTGTCAAGGAGTCCGATAGAGATGGGAATGAAACAGACACAGAGAGGTATGAGAAGGAGACAGAGCTAACAGTAGAGGAGGTGACTGGGAGTAAAACACAAACAGAACACGATGGAAACTCAGCGGAGCTTCACAAAGTTCCTGATGACCAAAGTGCCTCTTTGCCTGAACTTGAAATAAACACATCAACAGAATCTTCATTGAAAGATGAAGGGTCTAATACAGACACTGTGCCTGTAAAGGAGGGTGACAAAGTTGAGCAACAGAATGTAACAGAGTCTCTTGTTCAAGATGTGCCAGAAAGTAGTGAAACCAAAGATGGACCAACTACATTGGAGCTGGAGTCTGCTCCAGTGACTGTCACTGAAGGAGTACAGATCCCAGAATTAAAACCCACCCTTGGAACGACCTTTGATGCTATTGTCACAGAGGAAGAGATCACCACAAAAGTCACTCCATATGAAGAGGAGGACAGCGAGGATGTGGAAGTTCACCAAGAAGAAAGTAAAGAGGATATTCCTCTGCTTTCTTTCTCGGAGGAACCCACAGACACTCTGGTACGGGATTCTTTGCAAAAGCAGGAGGAACCTCCACAAGAACAGGAAGATGAACCAAACATGACAGAGGAGAAGAACTTATGGACTTCATTTGGAGATGCAGTGTTCTCTGTTGTCACTGGAGGAGAAACCACAGGAGAGGATGTGAGTTCAGATGACGAAGATGAGGACGACACTGAAGAAGCTGCTGAAGAACTTGAGGAAACTGAGATGGAACCACTTTTACCAGAAGCTCAAAAACCTCCAGAGAACATAGAACCCCCTCCTCTAGAACCTCATCGCTCAAACTCTGATCAAGAAATGAATAAAACAAGAGATGACCCTGAGAAGGTTTTTCTGGACGGAGAGGGCGCGGTTGAAGAAGAGGGCAGACAAAAGGATGAAATGGAAAACAGGGATGAAACATTAAAATCAACTGATGAGCTGGTACACCATGAAACAAAGGAGAGCAATCTGTCAGAAGATCCAGGAGTGAAAGAGGATCTGGTTAAAACTGATGACCATTCAGATGATGGAACACCTCAACATGAGGAAGGAGAGGATGTAACAGAGGATCCAGATGTTAGTAAAACAGAGGATGACATGCACGATACTGCTGTGGAAGATGAAATTTTAGACGGTTTGTCGGAAGAAAACAAAACTTTGTCTGAGCAGGAATTGGGTGCAACCAAAAGTGAAGAAGACCCAGAAAAATCATCTGACCTAAAGCCGTCTAATGACTCGGAGGTCAAAGTTGACAAACTTTTATTAAACGATCAGGAACCAGATCAGATAAATGACAACTTGGTGACAGATGTTGAGAGCGATAAAAGTCAGACAATATTTGAGGAAGAAGAAATAATATATGAGAAACCGCCTACAGAGGTGGAAGGAGAGGAAAACGATGCAAGGACCGAAGAAGAGATTAACAGAGAAAAGGAGGAGTTACTCGAGGATGAAAATGCACTTTTATCCACACAGTTGGAAGGTGATATGCCTGAAAACACTGAGAAGGAAATGACAGAATCAGCTGCAGAGCCAGAATACAGCGACAAAATAATGACGCTGTCTCTGCTTAGGGAGCACTTTACAGAGGAGAAAATAGAGCGTGTCCTGAGGCTCCTGGGCCTCAAAAACCTTTTCAAACTGGAGGCCATGTTCTCCGACCTGGACACTGAGTTGCAGGCTACTCGCATGTCCCACACAGGCACCACACACGACATTGAAAGCGCACTGGAGAACATCTTGGAGGCATCCGAGAACACTATCCTGGACGAGATTGAGAAGATGCTGGATAGCCGAGAAAAAAAACAAGATGAGGAGCAACATGTGGACAATTTGGACGAGGAAACTGAATTGCTTGATGACTTTCAGGAACTTGCATTCAGCCTACGCCAAAAATATTCAACAGCCAGGGACAGTGCTCCTTTAGCAACGCCAGAATCCCCCCTGGACAGCCCACCTGGTAGGTTTGATGTTTTGATCTTCAGCAATGTCTTTTTCCATTTATCACAGAACTAAATGAGATAAAAGATTAAACCAAGCTGGACAGTTTTCGCACTAATGTCATTGTACTAGCTGATACATATCTAAAAGATTTCCTGCATTTGATGAGTGTTTTTCTATTTGTGCTTTACAGACCAACCTAACCTAAATGTTCCAGAAGAGATGCCCCCTGCTGCTGAAGGACAATCTAACAACATGCCAGAAACTGATGAGCACAATCCTTCTGTATCAGAGGATCAGCAAGACGAGCCGTCTGGGATTACTGACGACCGGATAGTTGTGAATGATGTGCCTGCTGAACTAAATATGACTAAAGAGGAGGATGCTGAACACTTTGATGAAAACCAAGTTGATCAGCCGGATCTACCTCTAATGGAGGAAGAGGAAAAGATCAGTCAGCCCAACCCAGGAAATCAGTTGGATGTGGACGTTAAAGCAGAAGTTGATCATTATCCTCCAGGTTAGTTGAAATCTTTTTACAATACTCTATCTGACAAACATAATACATATTTTCTATTGTTCTTCAAAGTCATTTTTTAATATACAGCACAGCTAATTGTATTTTTTTTTTTATTAGAGCTTTGCAGTTCTTTAACAAATAGCAATTTTTTTTGTGCTGACCAAGTTAATCAGTAAGTAAAGAAGACACCCTGATTTAACTAAATGTTTACCTTTTTTGCTCCAAGGATCCATCGACTCTATGGAGATTGTGACTGAAACACCTCAGGAAGAACTGGGACTGTTTGCAACTGGAACTGTTTACATGAGCTGCATCTTTTCAGTCATTCAGAATAAAACTCTGGAGTGGACCACTGTGGTAAGTCTGTGCCATCTGTTTCTTTGCATTAAAACTAATCCAAATAGGTTGTACTTTGATTATTAATATTTTAAGCTCACAATCCCATATATTTTTATCATAATTCATAATTTAAGAAATTTAAGGAAATGAATGCAGTTGTATATGTGCCTGCGTTATTTACAATTTTTTGTATTAGATTTCACATTTGTTTTAAAATCGCACACATTTCACATTTGTTTAAAAGAAAATGTAAAAACTTTTTTTTAATCACCGTGAATACAATATTGTAGTTTTTACAGACCATGTTTTGTAGTCTAGAGCAGGGGTCTTCAACATTTTCCAGGCTAAGGACCCCCAAACTGATGGCAAGATGGAGCAGGGACCCCCTAATTATATAAATAATTATATATTGTATGAAATTGTGTTATATCAAACTGGTCCTATAGTCACTCTATTACAGACGGAGTAATATAATGAAATAATTTCGCCCTGCGATTATTAAAGTATTTCTGATTCTGATTCCTCGTTGATGGGACAGGTGTTGTGAATGAAACGGTGCCCAGCTTGAAAGAGCTGCTATGTGTCGCTGAATGTGTGCATTGATGACTGAAAGGCTACGTTCACACTGGAGGGCTTGATGCTCAATTCCGATTTTTTTGTGAAATCCAAATTTTTTTTTTTCTTTTTTTGCGTTGCCGTTCATATTTCCAAATATATGCGACTTGTATGTGATCTCCTATGTGAACTGCAGTCATAGAAAGCAAGTGTCCTGTATTTGCAGTAGAGGACGCAATGACGTCACATGCCAGTGTGCTCTATGTTTACGGAAGTAAACATGGATGGAAGTACCGGCGCGCATCTAGTGGTCTTTTCCAACCATAAAAACTCAATCTTTTCACATGGTTAAACATAAATACTACTCTCCGCATCATCATCTGCCATGGTTGTTGGTTTTCTTGCCGCTTCTGCATAGCAAGACACAGAATACTGGCCTTTGTCGGGTATTAATGGCATTTACACACAGGTCGCATTTGAAAAGATCAGATTCGTATCGGATTCAGGACCACATAGCCAAGTGGCCTGGGATGGATTGGAAAAACACGGATCTGTGTTGTTCAGTCAGCCCTGAAAAGATCAGATCCAGGTCGCATGTTGGCAAAAAAAACGGACTTGAGTCACTTCAGGCTGCAGTGTGAACGTAGCCAAAGACATCTTCTGCTTCCATCTGTTTACTACAGTGTGTTGAATTAATGTTCATGTATATTAAAGACATTTTCATAGTAGAAAAAATTGCAGGGGGTAATATAAAAAAAAAAAAAAAAGTCTAGTCAACCAAAACTTTCACCATCCCCATCCAGTACCTCCGTGGCACCCTTTTGAAGACCTTCACTCTAGATGTTAAATTTCCAGTATCCCCTGAACGCCGCACCGAACCCCCCGCCCCCTTCACCGTGTTGCTGTGTAGGCTGAAGTTCAACACAGCCGATGCTGAGCTGGCTCTCTCAGCAGCACCGACGGGCCTTGTTTTGGAACACAGCTCTGAAAGCTTTCCGTCGTGTTGGAGACTCTATCCTTTCAGAATATTATAGCCTTTTTATCTGTTTTAATCAAACCCCCAGCGGCATATGGGCTCCAGCTAAGCTAACGTCGGTGTTTTCAAAGCGATAGTGAATGACAGCTGGTTTGTACTGTTAGCAGGTTGTTGTTCCCGGATCTTGTGTCTATCAAATCTCTATTTTGTTGCTGCCTAAGTATTTTTATTTAAGGCTAAATTATTTTTTTTTCGAGTACCTGCTCTGTAAGGTTAAGCTAAACCTTACGCTAGCTAACAGATTGTTTGGCTACAGCTAAAGGCTAACAGGCTAGCCGGTATCTGTCAAACAGTGTTTAGCTAGTTCCCTTTTTGTTTCTACATGACCATGGAGAGTGATGCAGTGTTAAAACCACCTGTAACGGAACCGGATCATATGTACGCGTTGCTGCTTAAGGAGCTGCAGCATGTAAGTGTTTGTGTTGAACTGATCACAACCAGAGGGCGATTATAGCTCTGCTCTGTTTTCATGAGCAGATGACAGAAGTTGAGGATGAATTTACACACCGAACCTGACCTCAGTTTTCGAGATTTTGGCTCTGCTCACATTCCATTTTAGTTATATCTTAGCATAAGTAAGGCTTTCTTTTAATTTTACAATAAACCAGTGAGTTGAGCCGGATGCAAGATGTTTGACGTAATTTACTCTGTGCACAATATGTTTGGAGGGATTTCTTTTTTTTAATTGTTTTATTTTGAACCCAAGTCTGCACAAAATACTTAACATGCACCTATATTTTCCCTTTCACATTGGTTTAACTTATTTTATTCACAATGTCCCAAAACTTGATCTGATTTTTAGTAATTTCAAAAATCTTTATCAGATTTGGACATTTTAAAGCATTGAAACTCTGTACCATTATTCAGATATGTTACTGGTTAATCATAGGGCTTGTTTTCTACTGTACTGTATGCTAATGTTTCCTCATAGCCTGATAACGGCGTAAGACTTGTGAATGAGAAGTTCACCTCTGAGCTCTCTTAGTTTATCACTTAGTTAATAAATACAATAATACCTGAAATTTACCTCTAAACATTGAGAGCTACATTTGAAGATTTTCAGTGCTATGTATGTCGAGTTGTTTGTATATTTTTGTGAGCTCAGGTTCACTCTTTGCCAAATATTGATTCCATTCCATAGCTACTTGTGGCCATTTCATTACTTAATACTATGCTTTTTTTAAATCCTTAAATACTTTTCATTTTCTTTGCAGTCCAGTATTTTTAAGAGTAATGGTTTTTATTGAATTATTCTCAAATTCAACCTATATTTCTGTTATTTTATTTTCAAAAAGCTTTTTCTTATTTTTGTATTGTTTACAATTGAAACTTGCAATATATGACAGCTTGTCAACCCAGTTCAAATCACAATAACTCTGAGCTCGCAGATATTTATTTGCGTTCTACAACCTAATTTCGTTATAGAACACCATACAGTTGCTTCAAATATTCAGCTGTTAAAGACGGTCTAAAAGATCCCTCAGCAGAAAGGGTCAGGAATAAAATTATAAAACGACCAGAGCCTCTTGTTCTGTAATGTTGTCACAAAGCTTTGTTTTTAATGACCCCCGAAAAAAAATGCTTTTTCTAGCCTAATTATACCGTTTTCTTTTTCTGTGGTTCAGATGATTTCTTTGCTACCAGAGGAGTGGAAGCCAGGGGAAACGATGTTTGGCTGTCCTTGGCAAGCTGTTGTTGTCACAGCTTTGATTGGAGTGATTACCTTCACCGTCTTCTTCTGGAGGAACGTATTAGCAGTAAGTGATGGAATATTTCTGCTTCTATTTCTACTTACTTTAAAGCTGGAGAATGCCAATGGCATATACATATTTAAACTTTACGTAGATCGTACCAGATTACAGATTTTTCTTGGACCTTTATTCCCAGTTTATCTTGATAAATCTTTTTGTCAAAACATGACATTGATGTTCATCTTCATGGTTTTTGTTTTAGGTGAAGAAGAGTAAATACCTTGGTAAGTTTAGGCTTTATAATGTTTTTCAAACACAAAGCTGTAGCATAAAACCTCCCTAATGATGTTCTTTATGTTTTATGAAAAAACAAGTGGATGAGAAAAAGATTCTGGAGAAAATCCAAACACTCAAAAAAGATAAGAGTGATGCTCTCGCAAGAATATCCGAACTTCAAAAGCAGGTTAGCTAAAACATAGATGGCATCAGATATTATAAAAGCTTGTTGGAATGACTCTTTTAACAATGTATTTCATTTATTTCAAGACTGAGCAACTTAAAGAAAACCAGAAACAGTCAAAGGAAACTGTGAGTTCAACAATGAAAAGGATGCAAGCCTTGGAGGTAAGGAAAACTTTTGGTATTTTTTCTATCGTTATTTGAACTCTGATAGTTTTGAATTTCACGTTGAGACCAAATTTGCTGTTGCCTTTCCTAAAGTTTTTACCTGAAAAGAAAGTTACTCTTGAAGAGATTATTAGAGGAGTTAAAATGACTTTGTCTGCTTCCCTTTTGCAGAGTAAAGTCCGAGAAGCCGAAAAGATTAATGAACAAATGGCAGAAGAAAAGCAGAAATATGTGAATCTACTAGAAGAAGAGCGAACTCACTCTCTCCAGAATGACAGCAGAGTAACTTTTCTTTCTCTTTCATCTTGTCCTAAGAAATGGATAATTAGAATGAAATAAATATTTTGCTATTGAAACTTTCTAATGTTTTTATTTTTTTCCATTTCATTCATATTTAACAGATAGAAAAATTAGAGAAGGCGAATGAAAAGTTGCAAGTCACCCGGAAAAGGATTCAGGAAGCACTAGCTAAGGTACGGTCCTGCGTGCTTTTTGTTTTCTAAGATATTTTCATTTTAAACACACGTTGAAGCTTTAAATGTGGTTTTGTTTCATCACAGACAACTATTCTCTTGGATGAAGCTAAGATTCGTGAAGATGCACGAAATGCTCAACACAAATGTTTGCAGAAAGAGTTTGCAGCATTAAAAGAAGAGAATAAAATGGTGAGAAACCCTTTGGGGGGATGTTTTTGCATCAGTTGTTTCTATAATCTCTTGCCTTTTTTATTCCTCACAGCTTAAAACTAATATCAAAAGTTGGGAGGAAAAACACAAGGAGCTGAATGATAAGATTAAGATTTATCAGAAGTCCCATAAAGAACTGGAGGATTCAGTTGTGCTAAAAGATCACAACGTGGAGGTTGGTCTTCTCACCATTTCTCTGTCATGTTCTCTGTCATAACTTGTATTCAAACTCTAAGTAAAACTGTTCTTCTGTTAGGTGCTCTCTGAACTTCTGGCAGACTTGGATGCATGTGATTTGCACAAAGGTGAAGCCAATGTCTTAGCGAATGGCGAAGTAGCACCGGGTGAGTCCGTCATGTGTATATATATATGCATCCAAGCAAAGAAAAAATTTTTAAGCCAACTTTCTGTGAATATGTTTTAGTTAATTCCTTCTTTGCCTCCTTTCTTTCAGGATCATCAGCTGATAAGAAAACAGCCATAAAGAACAGAATCAAGCAGATGATGGATGTATCCAGGGTGAGATTCAAGAGTTTTACACACATTTGGCAGATGTTTTGGTTTGTGCATCTTTAACACATTTATTTTTTTGTTTGGCATTTTCTAAAAGGTCCAGACAACTCTCACAGTTATTGAAGAAGAGCGGGACCGCTTCATGGCCAAACTGTTAGATGAAGAGAAGTCTAGAAAAGAATTTGAAGGTCAGTCCTAAAATAATTTCTTAAGAGATCATCTTGTCTTACTGCTTTTTCCCTTAATCCATTATTACTTCCTGTTAAATATTTTAAGGATTTTTTTTTTTCCAAACAGAGAAGCACCGGGAGCTGGAACATGCAATTGGAGCCCTCAAAAGTGAGAAGAGTCAGATTGAAAACCAGTACAAGATTCTCCAGCAGAAAAATGAAATCATGGTTGAAATGTATCAGCAGAAGGAAAATGCTTTACAGCAGTAAGTGAAAAATCCCACCCCAGTGTTTTGTTTCGTTCTGTTATTAAGCCCTGTTGCCTAAATATGTGAACTAGGGCTGCAACTGATTATTTTGCAAATCGATTAATCAGTCCATTATTTTTCGATTAATAATCGGTGAGCATAAGATTCCTTAAAGAACACTTTCTATGAAATTAAAACAGGTGACACTGAAGCTTTTCCACTTGTGGAGAGCTGCATATAGCATATTGACAGACGGAAAAGTTTTCTTTATCGTAAATGCAAAATGTTAATATATTTTTTGGTAAAATTTTGGTACAATTGCTGCTCAGGTTGGGTTGATCTGTCAGCCAAAGGCACGTTTTAGTGTTCCTACACTCCAATTACCAATTAATGGATTACTAAAGTAGGTAACGATTATTTCAATAATCGATTAATCAGATTAATTGTTTCGGTCCTAATGTGAATATATCTTTTGGTGAGATATGGTTGTAATCAAACGTTCTGTTTAAAGGTGTCAAAGTTTTCAAATGCAAATGAGATTTGAAGCAGTTTTTTCTTGTTGATGTTCTAAATGTGTTGCTTCACAGGAGATTAACAAAGGAGGAGCTGGAGCGACGCAGCAAAGAAAGTCTGCTGACTGAGGTGGGAGGTAAAGCTGTGGAAGCTGAGGAGCAGGTTAAACTTTTAAGACAACGCATTAATGAAATGGAGGAGCAGATGAAGAAGACGGAGGAAGTTTATAAAGAGCAGGTAGGTTTGTTAATAGCTTTAATTTATTGCACAGAAGGGAAAATTCACATTTAACTTTTTTGTTTTGTTTGATCATTTTTAGATAAAAGAGCAAGAAAACAAAACTCACTCCAACTGGGTAAGCTTCAGAGAGTTTATTTACTGGTTTGCTATATATTAAACACTAGAAATGTTTTCAGACCTCTCTACATGTTGTCAAATTACACCTCAAACTAGTTGAGATTTTAAGTGCAAAGATCAAGATCACAGGTCAGAGAATGAGTTCACTAGACAGTTAGCCATACCCTCCACTAATCTGGTGTTAATGTACAGAGTTTTTCTGAATGGAAACACAAATAAGAAAGCTGTAGAACCAGTTAACTGCTGGAAACAGTTTTGTGGAAACTGCCCCAATGAAATAATTTAATTGAAAGCATATTCATTTGTTAAAATGAATGGCCTAGACAAAACTCAAACTTAATACCCTTTTAAAAATATTTGCCAAGATTCGAAAACTCCTTTTCAGGTACCCTTTGATCCAATCTGAGGTTAATCTATTTTACAAGAAGGGTGTAAAGTGTTCACTCAGTTAGTAGAGATACTCCGAAAGTCCTGAAACCCTCCTTTTTAGAAAAGTGTGGTTCTAATGGTAATTAAACAGGGAGGCTTAATAAAGATGTTCTCCACACCTTCTAGATATTTCTATAAAAAAAAATTTAAAACCATGAATTACCCAAATTTTCTTTAGGTTATCACGTAACAAACCCTCAGGTTTTTCACAATAATGTTGGTGAAAAGTGGCAAATTATTTTTTTTTAAACGTTTCTTTATGAAAAGCAATGCGTGATGATGATCCGCACCATTATCCTCAGGTGAATGCCCGTAATGCTGAGCGAGCTCTAAGTCAAGAAAAGGTGGAGTCCTCACGGCTGCGTGAAAAGTGAGTGTTGAATCAATGACTGAATGATACAGAATCATCTAAATTTCAACTTTTTTGACCTGTGAAAGTTTTTTGGCAGAAAGCTGGAAAGAAAAGTGATCATGCAATAAATACTATGAGAAGTTATGTAAGGGATAGTGCTTTATGCGGTGTCCATTAACAGAAAAGAATGGATTTCACATAGATTATTGTCGCCATTTGATTGGGATTTTTTATAGATGTCTCATGTTGCTTTTTAATGGCACCCTGCAGCCAATCTGAATCAAACATTTACCAAGGCCATGGTATAAAAAATATATAAATACTCTTAACCTGACCTTCAGTTAATAGTTTGTGATTTAATTCAAACAGATTGTCCATACTTGCGTCCCAGCTGAATGACCGGCGTGCTCCTCTGTTCAGGCCCAACTCTGGTCAGCCTGCTGCTCCACGTCAAGGTAAAAACACACAACCTTTTTTATTTTTTGCTTTCCAGAGCACATTGATTCCACAGCATCAAACAACAGAATCCTGTTCCCTTTAGGCTTGCCTAAATGAGTGGAGTATTTCAGTTTTCTTTTCTCATCTAAGTGACTGCTGTTTAGGAATCCTTGGAGTATCTACCTCCTGGCATGGATTGTGTTTGTTAGTTTATTATGTTAGTAAACTGATGGTATGATCATAACAGGTGATTCATATGGACCCTCTCCTGTGAGTGGGGGAGCTCCATCCCCTCCTATAATGATCGAGGGTCCGAGGCGCCCTCCTTCTGCCCCAGTAGGGCGAAGAATTGAGCCGTATGGTGAGTCCAAGTGGATCTCTTCACCTACTTTGATCGCACCAAAGCTGGACGTCATCTCTTCCGAACAACTGCCTATAATTTACTCCCTTTTCACATCTGACATTTTTTTTTTCTTTTCCAGCTTTCACTTTGATGCTTCATTTCCTCTTTAGTTGCTTTGTATCCTGTCCTTCTCTTTCCTGGTGCTGCCATTTTTAATTTCATTTTGGTAAACCATCAGACCATGCACACATATTTTTATTTTTTTTATATTTGTGTTGCAGTTGACTTCATTGTGTGTTTATTACCTTTTTAACTTCAGTTTCATCAGCAGTGGTATCTAGATAAGATGATTATCTTTATATCTACATGTGGAAAATGTATGTTTGAGAATGCTAATAACTTAAAAATTATTAGTTTTTGCAGGCCTTATTCTAATGTCTTAAAGTATTTTTCTGTCTTTACATTTTTCATTTCTCCTTGTAGTCTGTTTATCCATCCAAACATATTTGACATGCCATGAAAAAAGTAGCAACAAGTCAGCAGAGCACAAACTGAGAAAAAGGGATTTAAAAACCCTCATCACTTTCTGATTTCTGATTTATTCCAAGATGATTCCAAGTTAAGGATGGAAAGCAATCACCCAGTGCTCTTAAAGACAGTTTTGGAAGTTTTAAAAATGGCAAACGTGTTTAAATATGGCCTCTTTTCAATGTAAAATCTCATCTGATCACATCTGAAATTAAGTTACTATTGACCACAAAATGGTTCATAGGCTAAGATAACCGTTTTACTTGACATGGAGGAAAGTTAAAGGCAGCTTGTTTTATGAGAGATTAAAATAAGGAAACAATTAACAGTGAATATAAAGCAACATTGGAGAGTTTAATACAGAACTAAAACTCATCCTGTAAGCGCTGTCTTATCAATTTGTCACACAGTTCGTTCAACTGCAGCTTTTTTTTGTTGATTTATGTATTGTCTTTACTATCAATCCATCCAACCATTACTCTTTCCATCTGTCAGTTGATCATTTTTCCCCTCACATTCAATTATATCTTCATCCAGTCTTTTTCTCATTCATTCACCCTTCGGCATGTTGTGCTCTTTCCTTCCACCCTTGTCTCCCAGTGTTTTTGTCCATTAACATTTCCCACTTTTTTAGTGGGCTCTGCTGACTCCAAACATGAAAACAAAAATATATTGAAACTGTCTAGTAGAGCAAGAAACTTTCTTTTCAAATGATGTTTTTCCTTGTTAGCCCAAATATAACTTTACTTCTGGATGAGTTCGGGAGAGCTTTATTTTTCTTTTAACCACCAACATACAGCCAACCTCCTAACACCAGAAGAGATAGCTTATCCTCCAGAGCCCCCTAGTGGGCTGGCATGATAATTGAACATAAACAAAAGACTAACATTCCTAACCTTATTTTCCTTTTCTGATGTTATACGACCTCTTCAGTTAGAAACCTGAACTGGACTCAGTCCTCATCATCGTTATTCTCTCATTGTTCTCCCTTCAGGTCCTCGACCTCCATCCGATCCACATGGCATGTACCCTGAAAACAAACCCATCCCAGGGATGGGTAAGTTCTCCGAAATCTCATGTCATTCATTTTGCTTTCAATCGGGATGAAACACCATTTCTCTTCTTTCAGACATGTTGGGCCCAAGAAGCTCTTCTCCTGCTAACCTGGATGGATCAGTAAGTCATTTATTATTCAGATAGAAGTATTTACATCCCATCTGTCCCTTCATTGGTAAATGTAGGGAGACTCTGGAAGTTTCACCTGTTGAATGTCCTTGTTCTAAAACAGACTGAAGTGATAGACCCACAGATAAAAACAGAGAGTCAGGCTGTGGCCTCCAGAGAGAGTCCAGAGCCAGTGAGTATAAACATGGTGAAGTCCTGGTGTGGAGGTGAATGCGAGCACACCAACTCCTCCTTCTCTCCCCACCTATAAGAGAATCTGGATATGGGAGGAGAATCAAGGACTTGGTCAACTTTTGGGCCACTTAAAGATTTTCTTTTCCTTTCTTTGTGGTTTTACTCACAGCACTGACAGGAAATGCACTGAATTAAGATACAGGTTTATCATTTGTGGTTATGGCTCATGCGATTAATGGTTTATTGCACAGCTTGTTTGGGGGGGGGAAGTGGGTGTCTTTACTGCATGGCTAACATTTATTCCCTCGATTACCACTGGAAATATTTCACTACACATATTAGATGGTGTTTTCCCTCATGTCGTTTCAGGGACCTGGTTCCTTCATGGCATCACCAATCAGAGACTCACCGGGTTCTATGGTTCAAAGACCTCCACCAGGCCCGGGACCACATGACCCCCTTCTCCCTCCAGGACCCAATGTCCGCCTCCCCCCACCTGGACCTTATGGACATCCCCGTCCGGGTCCTTATCCGCACCCCCCAGGCCCTCCCCTTCATGGCCCTCCTCCTCCTGCCAACGGACACCCTGGTATGCCCCTGCCTGGATCCATGGGTGGGGAGTTTGGCTCTCGACCTCCCAACGGACATTTATTCCAACCCAGAATGGGTCCTGGTCCGGATCCCCGACTCCCACCGCCACATTTTCGTCCCCCTCCTCCTCATAGTTACGGACCGATGCCTCCACCGCTCGGTAGGTTTGCTTTTAACACATACAGGTGGAGAAAACCTGTCATAGCCTGCAGAAAAATGTTCAACTTATTGAAGTTTTCAAAAATTCAACCAGAGTTAGGATGGTTTAAATAAAAGCTCAGTCACAATTTAAAATGGTTCAGTCAAACTCCAGACTCAAATAGAAACCAGAAACCGTTGGAATGACTTGGAAATGGATGTTCAGACTCCATCCATCAAGTCTAACTAGGCTGACAAGGAGTAAAACTCCTCTAGATGTCTTCCAGTAAATATTTTGAAACATCCTTTGATAGAAATGAGCATCCAACTTTCTTTTAAGCTTTTATTTGTAGAACTGTATAAATATAACTGATAAAGAGTTAAAGTACTTTTAAAAGGGAATTTTTTTTTCGGAATGTGATAAAACTCCAATAGGCAAGGATTCTGTTTCAGAAGTTTGAAGAAGTAGTTATTTTTATTCAGATATTCGTTCCTCTAATTTCTCAGCTGTGTTTCACACTATGTCTTCCCCCCATATTAACTCTACTTAGGTCTCCGTGGACCTTTGGGACCCAGACCACCTCTCCCACCTGACATGCGTTTTCCAGGACCAAGAGAGCACATGAGGCCACCTATGGACCTGCCTCCTGGTGTTCCACCACCTGGAGTCCCGCATCCTGGGGTCCATACTGCACATCCAGGTGACGGATACAGTCAGGGTGCACCCAGTGACCCCCAGAACTCAATGGGTCCTCAGAGTGGCCCCAGTCAGGACCTGCACACGAAGCAGGATGCTCCTCAGGATTCAGTCAGACCAGGGATGGTCTAGCCTTAACATCACCTCCTCCTGCAGAAAAGAAGCTTCACTCCCAACGCAACAGAATAGCGACACAAATCAAGTCCAGACAAGGGTCATTATGATTGTCACGTTTCTGTCTAACAAAATACAAGGATGTTTAATTAAAATATAAGGTCTTAAAGAAATCAGAAATTGTCTCTAAAATTCATGAGTTAAGAACTTTTTTTTTTCTTTTTTTTTTTACAGGTTATTGTGCAATACCAGTTGTGTTAATCTTTTAAACAAATATGATTTAGAGGGGCACATTTTTAGATGTTGTTTCCTGTGGAAATTATTAAAAAAAGGTGAGAGATGAGAAGTTTTATTTTTAACATTTCAGGAAACCCCCTTGGTTCATTACAAACCATAGAAAGGAAATGTATAAATCAATGGCCAGATGTGTAACTTATTTTACTATGTTGGCTTAAACTTTTAAAAAATAAAGAATGGGAAATCTCAGTGTTATTAATCAACAAAGTATCTGCTTTTTATGAGTTTTGAAGAAGAAAAATAATGCAGTTCATTTAGACCTCAGAAACCTACCCACAATGAGTTAATCCGCCTCATTCCAACTAAACTGCTTATTTTCTCACCCAGGTTAAATCTTGTTTTTGAGGACAGTAAATCTAGATACTTTGTTTTAAATAAACATGCATATTTTCTTCTTGTACGTCTTTACTGTAGTTCTTACCTCTGTAATCTTCACTGCATTCAGATAAAAAAGTGTCCTGCACTGACTTTAGATAAAATGTCAATTTTAAGACCTGCAGCTAAAGCGACCGGTTAACATGAGCGCCTAAGGGCAAAGATTATACCCATTTATTGAATAAATAACCTCAAGGAGAAATGTAAAAGAAAAATGTAGAAAGTGTCAGTGTGTTCAAGAAAGTTAAGTGCAAAGAAGGTTGGAGTAAAGCATTTAGCCAAGGGCGACTGCCACCGGTACAGAGCTCAAACTGGCAGGAGGAAGGTGTGAGTTTGTTTATAAATTATAGTGAAGCTGAGACCATTGGAAGCTGGTTTGGTACATAAAACTAGCAGAGAATCCACTGTTAAAACTGAAAATTTGAGTGCAGAGGACCAAGCCACCACCTTATAATTTTCATTCCTTTAAGAAAAGACGGCGCCATGAGTAGGTAATGGTTTCAACTCATCGACCAAGAGCAGCTTTCAAATCCAAGGAAATAAACGCCTCTGAAATTTAGAGATTTTAATCCTGCTAAGAACCTGTGGTCAGTCCTACACAAAGAGAATGATTGTGACACTTATTAAAACTCAGAGGTGTCAAGTAATAAACTACAAATACTTTTTTACTGTACTTAAAGGCACACTATGCAACATTTTTCAGTTAATGTGTTCCATAACGTTTTGGATGATTAAATGAGTCATTTCAGGTTGAACAAAGGTATTCTCGGCCGCCCTGGTGGTCTGTGGGGGAAATAC
>NW_015150490.1:22513-28030 GCF_000732505.1 Cyprinodon variegatus
CAGAAAAAGATGTTGAAATGTCTGAAAGGTCGGACACAGGCGAGAGCGTATCGGGAGATGGAGACCAACAAGACCTCCCTCATCCTTTGTCCTTTCTCAAAGAATTTTTCCAAATAGTCGAAAAATTGAGCTTTCAGTTCATATAGTGGCATCTGGCTGTTTTGTTTTTAAAGGTTACTTCATACTTTTGTACTTTAAGTAGTTTTTGGAGCACTTCCTTTTTCACTTTTACTTGAGCAAAGAGGTCAAGTTGATCCTTCAACTTTTATTGGTGTTTATTAAACTGCGGTATCTGTACTTCTAATTAAGAAATGTGTGTACTTTTGACACCACTGTTAAAACTGCATATTTAATATCAAACTTAGGTAAACATATTTGGGAGGAGGGGCTCTATACATTTGGGCACAACTTAATATTTCATTACAAAACACAATTTCATGGGAACTGGTTACAAACTGCCTCGGTTATAGTTTATTATCATTCAAAAAATAACTGTAAATGTTTGAACAAATATGTCAACAGAAATGGCAAACAGTTCGTAACACACATTTACAGTTAGTCTATGGCTGCGTCCGAACGTCTTCCCTAACCCCTCCATCACTATATAGAGTGGGGGCCATCTTTGTTCTCTCTCGCCCCAAAGACGAATACCATAATGCTTTGTGAGGAGAGTTTTTTCTGGGATATATCTGCTTATCTAGCGACCACTAGTTTGCAAGGTGCATTGTGGGAAATTTTGGTTGCACTGCTTTTTAATCCACTAGACATAAAATGCAACCCCTATATAGTGATCTATATAAGGGTTAGGGCGGACGTTCAGACACAGCCAATCTAACAAGTTAATTCGCTGTCCTCATTTAAGTGACGTTACAAAAATAAAGTCTGCAAGCAGATTTGTTTACCAGGTACATGTGACAGTGAAGTTAAATAGCATTACAAAGTAATGGATTCTTTTTGAACAATCGTCCTGTAAAGATGCTACTTATCACAGCTTCATTTAACCTTCGTCTTGAGGTAAAACAGTTCAGGTTTGGAAAAATCTGAACAAACTACTTTTTTCAAACTTTGCTCCATTCATTTGATTTATTTTGTCAGATGTAAAACTGCACTTTAATACTAAATAAGTGGGGAAATTACTAAAGAGGAATGAGCTCCTTTAAATACCAAGACAACTTTAACGCATCCTTTTGCAAACAATCTTATTAAAATAGTAGCTGAGAATGTTATGTTAAAATAAAACTGGATAAAATCAGTACAATCTGTAGTTTTTGACAGAGTTTTAAACAACATTGAAATGTTTGGTTTGTTGTTGCTTCATTTAAATAAAAACTAAAAAGAATTACTGTGAGGCAGATTTCTTCCTTTTAACCCCGAGCACAGAATAAACCTGAACTGATTATAAATAAAAGCTGTGACCAAACAAAGCCTTGTGGGATGTTAAAGCGAGAACATAAATGAACCATAGAATGAAATATAGAAAGTACTTTTACACACTAAATGGTTTTTTTCTTAATGGCTTAATGTGAGTGTAAGTTCTTTTTGGGTTAGATCTTACTTGCTGCACCCAGGCCTTAGAACCACCAGGGCATTAGAGGCAAGAAACACGCTTTAATAAACTGTCTGACAGCATGAAGTAGGCTTAAAGAACCCAAAATGCAAAATACCATTAAAGGAATTCGAGAACTGCAGAAGTCATTGACATCAGTCTGGTTAGTCTTTAGGAATCCAGAAAAACCACAGGAACCATCCTGGGAGTAGAAGTTAAACAGGATTGACTCCAAGAGGGCATTACTGACCCAGCTAAGAGGTCCTTAACGAACCCAGAACATTTTAAAGCTCCACAGATCTAATTTACCTCAGTTAAGATCAGTGTTAATGATTCAACATTTTGACTGAACAAAAATGGCTTCCATGGAAAAGTTTCTACCCTGATGACCAAGAACCAGTGCAGCATTTTAGGGACGATAAGATTAAAGTCCTGGGTCCAATTTGTTCGTTAGATAATAAAAAGTTGTTGCCAAAGGTGAGAAAACCAATTATTGTGTTTAAAAAGAAAAAGAAAAACCCTGTTCGATTTTAGTACATTTTGAAATGTTTGTCTTTGATAAATAATAGGATTAAAAAAAACTATTTTTTATTTACTCGAGTAATATTTGCTGATAAAATTTATTTGATCCTAAACATACGGTATAAATGAGGGATAAAAGAAACAGGATTTTTTTTTTTGTATCTGTAAGAGGGCAAATACTTTTCACAGAATTGTATTGTTTGTTCAACATTCAAAGATTTTAATGATTCATTTATAATTAAAGTTGTTATTTACTTTTGACAAGTTATAAATACCTACTTATTTATATTATTTGAGCTGCAGCAAATCCTGCCAAAAATAATTTTGCACACTTGGCAGGGTTGTTCCCTTTGAAATTAGTTTTTATTACGGAACTGTGCCTGAATCTGCCTACTGATTCCTTATGGCACACAAGCTGACATGTTGGCCCAGTAACATCTTCACTGCTGCAATTTTAGTGATTAAATGCCCTCGAGTTTGAACCCCTTTTACTGACGCATTCTGCAGCAATAAGAGAGCAAACTTTAAGCTGAACAAATAAAAAGCTCCAGAAAAGGATTAGAGTTTTCCCAACGCAGTGCTTGGATAAAAGAGTTAATGTTTTACTTCTTCCCATTTGCAAGTCCAGAGTTCAGTGGGGATAACACCAAAAAAAAAGCAAACTGCTAAAGTGAAGTACCTATCCCCTTCCTTAAACACAAAGGACAAATCAGAAAGCTGTGTGTGGAAGACTGAACATGATGAGTCTCAACCTGCTTTAACATGCTGCTGCTGGTGTAAGTTTGGGAAAAAAGAAAATGCACATTAATTCATAAAATCTGTGTGAGGGCATCAGTTTCTTTGAAGTTCTTCACACTGCAGCCTTTGATTTGGTATTGCTGAATGTGACGATGAGGAGGAGCACCGCATTTCCCCGGATGTGCAGCAAGATGAAAGGGGCGTGTCCAGAGAGGAGGCTTAGCTGTCTTTGTGTAGCGTCTGATGAAGATGGAGGTAAAGTGGCTTCTTGGTGAGCAGCTGCAGTTTCTTCCTCTTAAAATCTGTGGGCTTCTTGTACCTGAAAGAAAAAAAAAATGTGTTTCCTTTTTATGTCATGATTTTCTGGAAATGTAATAGTTGTTATAAAAAAAAAAAAAAAACACTCACAGTTCAATGACAATGGGTCCAGGTTTGATCTCATCCATTTCCATGAAGGCGAAGCATTTTGTGCTGGTGAACCTCTTTTTGGGCTTGTAGTGCTTGAATTCAAAGAAGATAGCTGCACCTAGAAGACGTTAGTTTTATATCAATACCATGACTAAATATACAGCGGAAGAAATCAAAGTGGAACTCATACTTTTTTCTTTTTATTACATGAAAAATGTGTAAATTTAAAGTGTTTAAGCCATCCCACAGCATGATGCTGCCCCTATTATGTTTCCTCTGTCTCCATATTGCAGTTATTCTCTAACAAACAGCAGGAACCTCAATTAACCAGTCTATCTGGACTGAATACAGGCTGAAGACACTGATGAGGAAGATTTTAATGCATTAGTAAAGTATATGTATGTTTTTCTCCTCCACCAATTTATCCAATAATGTTTGTTTGTTTATAGAGGTCTGCAACCTATGGCTCTTTGGAACCTTGGTCTTAATAGGGGTTAAAAATGTTAACTTATAGTTTTGAATACAGTTTGATGATAGATACCAATCTGAGAAGCTTTAGCAGGTATATATATTTTTTATTTTATAAAATTTTCTCTATAGAATAACAATTAAATAACCAGAAATAAGTTTTTAGGGTCTACATTTTTGACACAAGCTTAAAAATAGTTTCTTTTTTTGTTGGTACTTTTGTTTTTTATTTGTTTACACATCAAATAAAACCCTTTTGAAGACAACTCACACTTCCTTTTTCAACCCTAGTTTTTAACCTTAAAAATATAAAAAAGAAATTGAAAATGGCAACACTTTTCCTACAGCAGATATTTAACAAAAATAATAAGTTGTGTTTTATCATTTGCAGCTTTAAACAACTTTTTTTTTCTTTTTTACTGGATTTGGGGTATTTTACCAAAAAACCTTTTTTTTTGGATTCTATAATATAAAATCCCATTGAACACAGTGACTGTATGTTGATGTATGAATGGGTTTTCATAATCGCATAGTAAAAGACTATGCAAACTTTATAAAGTGTGATTAATCACATTAAACATGTTTGTGACGTCTAGTTTTTAACTCTAAAAATCCCAACCAAAAAAAATTTATAAATATTTCCAATTTGTTTTTCAAATGATATGTTTGAGATTAGTTAAAACCAGGGAGTTCACCACCGCATCAATTTATGTGTCATCAGTACGAAACAGTTTGAGGAAATTAGAGATTTTATCTATGAGGGCTGAAAGGAAGACATTTTTTCGGATTACATGTTTTTGCAAAATATCACACCTACAAAACCCAGCGGAGACAGCGTTCAGTCTGAACGCACCTTTAAAAGGACACTTTAGAAGACTTGAAAGGTGAAAATTAGTTTGTTTCTCTTGTAAGTTAGATATGTTTTTAATTAGGATATATTTTTTTTTAAATCAAGTGATTAATTATGTATTTATAAATTTACTTTAACAATGTAAGATTTCTGTAACTTTTTTCTGGGAAGGGCTCTCTGAGCATTTCCTGTTTCTCTTGTCTTTTGTGGACAGATCTGCCAGTACACAGTATTGCAACCAGTCCCACCATAATTTCACCACATGCTTCTGATTTACCAACATTGCCTCAGATTTCCTGCCAGGACATGAAGCAAAGAAGCAAAAAAAACTGCCTCTGAATCAACCATTGGTTTCTACCCAATGACAGTAATCACCTTTTGGTAATTTCTCTATATGCTTCTGAATTTCTACATCCACGTTGAAGTGAATGTACGTGTCTTCCTTCCTGGTGGCCACAGGAGTGTCCTGCATTGGGTTCAGATCCACGCCGTTCATATCTGAAAGCAGAACACACAGACAAAGGCAGGTTATCATCACTGGAAGAAGGTGCTCTTTCTTCAGGTCATTAGATGTTTCCCTCTGGGACAGAGAAAAAACAAGATGGCGGCTGAAAACCTTGTCTATGAAGTGATTACCTTTGACGCTGATGCTCATGTAAGGATCGATGCACTGGCCGGCATCCTTCAACCCAATTTTTTCTATTCTTACTGTGAGTAGTGTCATTCCAGGTTCTGAGGGTAACCGTGGCAACAGGGTACCTGTAAAACAAGCAGAAAGAAAAGATTAGCTCCTTCAATAAAAGTTATTGCAATATATTTGTTTTCTAGAAGCTTGTTTGTAATTTTTTTACATTTGATTTGAAGTATTTCAAAAATAATGCAAATGTTTTTATTATTACTATCTGGATATCTATTATTTTGGCATAATCTTTCAAAAATTCAGTTAAAGCTACAGTGTGTAACTTTTAGCGACATCTAGCGGTCA
>NW_015150490.1:28115-37036 GCF_000732505.1 Cyprinodon variegatus
CCTACCTTCTCAAGTGATGAGGTTTGTTTACATAGATAATTTTACAGATAGTATTTCATTAGTCTGTGTAGGGTATAGATTTCATGTAGACTTAAGATAACAAATAAACCCGTTATTTTTTCTACATCGTTGTGACGTTTTGGCGATCTCGCAATCGCTAGTTTTTTGGTTCTGCGCTGCCGTAGCCCAAAGATGTCTGCCTCCATGGCTGCGAGACCCGCTCCTATGTAATTATAAATAACAAATTCTAAGGCAACGAGCTCGTAGATGATAATAAATAACATAGTTATGTATAATATATTACATTTCTGTCTGTATATCCCGTAATTATTACACACTGTAGCTTTAACAGGGTGGTAACCATCTATCATAGCCTAAGGTGAAGTTATATGCATGGTTGTTTAGAAATGAGTGATTAAAGTAAAAGTGAGATAGATACATAACTGAATTGTGAATTTAGAGACTAAGACTGGAAAAAATAGGTCTCAACATGCAAATCCTTATTAAAATTTTTCATACTTTTCTAGACTGTTTGGAAATCATGCAATAAAATCTGGAGCGTGTCTGAAGCAACACACATAAATAAAAACGAGAAACTAAGAGAATGATTTTAAATCTTGCACGCTAAATGTGAATAACAGCAATCAGATCAGATTCCATATAAATCAAACTGGACCAGTAAACTATGTCCTATTATGAAAGAGCTGAATTACAGATATCCCTAACTTTGCAAAAAAGATTAAATGAAAACGTTTCCACTCAGAGTCAAAAAGATCTTCTCTAAATGTAACATTGAAAAACACAATTTGTTCATTTTTATCGCATCTGCTAGTTGTTAGAATCTTTGAATCAATAGAGATGTGTTCTGTACAAGATTGAAGTCATATCTGTGGATGCTGCGAATCATGCAGGTTAGGATGAGTGATGAAGCCATGCTCAGCAACGACAGATATGATAAAAATATACTTGGTCAAACATGCGTCCAAAGACAAACCAGAGCAGCCTTCAGTCTGTGCTTGGTTATGAGAAAGCATACCAGGAGCTCTCGGTGGGAAAGCTTCTGTTGAACCTGCTCCTGCAGCAGCATCATCCTCTTCCTCCAGCTCCAAGTTCTCCTCCTCTCCCGGCGCAAGGATTTTCCTGACAGAGGGCAAGGAAACATTCATTTTTCTTAAGGACGGACAACATAAATATGCATATCAACCAAAAATATCTCTAGAAAAAAAAGGTAGTAACAATGCTCCATAAATAGGAAGATAAAATTCTTTTTTATCTTAAATACACTAAGCTGACTTTTTTTTTATAGAAACATATCTTCTTGTGATAAACTATAACAAATCTCACATTTCGCTTTCAGCATAAATATTTGGATTACAGCTAAATATATTGCTAGTGTAAATCAGCCAAGAAAATATTAGGTTCAATTTAAAAAAAATTCCAGAATATTTTCCTGAAACCCATAGATTTCAACAGGAAGCATTTACTGATTGGAAACTGACCTTAATGGCACTGGCTGGACATCAAATGGAAACTCTTTGTTATAGGTGAGTATGTTGTTTATTACTGTGGAGAAAAGGACAAAGACGGACACATTTTAGCAGCAACTCCTACTAATTAGTGAACATCAACATTCAGACACTCACTAGGCTCCAGTTTCTTGAGGTCTTCTAACTTGAATTCCTCCTTCGACTGGGTGCACTGAAAAAAAAACAGGCATAATGAAGGCATTTAAAAATGATCAAAGTATTTTTAATTCCTCATATTATAGCTACGGTAAGCTATTATTAAAAACATGTTTGCTGATTTTAGCTTAATGACATCCCCTGTGCTTCATTCACTATGCCTACACTGGAAAATATCCAAATCTAAATAAGTAATTTTTTCTTAAAATAAGTAAATTTGTTCTTGGATTGAGGAGGAAAAAGATGCATTTTGCCAATGGAACAAGACAATTTATATTTAAAAAAGGGAAAACACAATTGCATTGTCTTATTTCAAGTTCATATTATCTAATTATCATATTTTAAGATTAAAAATACTCATTCCATTGGCAAAATATAGCATTTACCTTCTCAAATTAATGGTAAATACACTTAATTTAAGACATTTTTACTTATTTCTAGATCATTTTTCCAGTGTAAGTGCTTGTATACCAGTAAGTGTAAATGAATGCATTTTTATTTAGCACCAGATCTTTAAAATGATTTTCAAAACATGGATCTAATCTACTTTGCATACCCAGAACCAAACAATAGAAGCTGCCTTTAGTTTCTATATTCCCTAACCTGGATTAACCCCCAGAAAATGTAAAACCACTAAAACCCTAAACTGATTTAAATCCAGATTTATGTTAGAGTGGCCTTTGACTTTGCTCTAAAAATAACTTGTTACATTTGAGTCCAACTTTTCTTTTCATTGTTATTAATCTTTTTATCTCAGTTAATTCTCTTACGTTTAAGCCACTGCAATACACTTTTCTTTTCTTTTTCCTCATGTGAACCACTTTAAAGCTTTTTGCTACTAAAATAAAAATAAATTAGCCTTACCTTCAGATCTGAAATTTAGCTGAACGGCCAAGTCAAAGTCTTGACCTAAATTTATTCATAGTTTGTGGAAACAACTGAAAATTGTCCTTAACAGAAGCTCTGCATCCAATTACACTGATCTTGGACAGTTTTGCGATAATCAGACAAAGTTTTTCAGGCATTTTGCTTGTTCCATTAAATAGATCCATGACAAAACCTTAAGGTGTATAATTATAACAAAATATGAAAATGCAAAAGGTTTGTTAATTTTTTCCCAAGGGACTGTAAGTCTAAGAATAAATTATTTACTTACTGTCCATATTTTTAGATTACATTTTGAAAGACAAAGAAAATATCCTCAGAGGTACGAGCTTCAGGTAACTGCAGGACTCATCCATGATGCTACATGGAAAGCCAGAATGTGAGCTCTATCTTTCTAATGAGGCTTCAACCTCTGTGATGCTTTTCTTCGTTTACTGCTGCAACCTACTGTTGCTTCAGGAACTAACCAGTTTCCTCTATAGACAATGTGGACCTGGACCGAATTGGGTCTAGAATCTGCAGGGTGTAATACAGTGGGAATATCTACCTGCCCAGGCTTGGTATGTGCCATTTAAAATCATTTACCAATATTCATAGAAATGAGGAAACAAACCTGTAAACTGGCACTTCTCATCTCCAGGCATGTTGCAATCTTTCCTAAGTTTTTCTTTAAATAAAAACAAAACACAAACAGTTATTAGTTAAACTGCAGCAGCAGAGTTTGGTCTGGAGACGCAGCAGGAAGGAAAATATAACTCAATAAAATGTTACCTTCTGCTCCTCTGTGAAGTCTGAAGAATTTGTAGACTGGACCTCCTTCTGTAGTTGTCTGGCTAGACTGAATTATTGCACATGAACAGTTAGATGAGATCATCAAACATTTAACGTTACAATTTAAAGCTTAATGTTTTACAGAATGAAGCTAACTTTTAATATTTCTAAATTATTTAAAAGTGTCAAATCAGGACTCCAAACAAAGTCTTATTAGCAACCTTTAATATCCCACTTCTAATCTGCACTATGCCACAGAGGGTATTTCTCTTTAATAATATTTTTTTATAATTTGCATTTAGTATTACTTTTGTCAATTTCAATCTACTTTACTGGCAGCTGATTTTTTCTGTCACTAATGGAAGGTATGTAAACTTTCCACCACAACTGTATGTTGATTGAAAATCTTTTTATTTCCTTTAGGTATTTTATTCAAAAATCAAAGTTTTGTAACTTGTAACATGTAAGGATGCTGTTCTAGCCAGACTTTCCTAAAAAAAGAAAGAATGAAAAAAAGATATGTTCATCTCAACGGTTTCCTTGTTAAATAAAATAAAATAACGCATAAGGTGGTTTTGTTGCTTTAATGATTACTCCGAAAATAGATGAATCTGTAAGTTATTTTATATTCATTATTGGACAGCATAAGGTTCCTTAAAGAAGATTTTTTTTCGAAATTAAACCATGTGAAACTAAAACGTTTCCACTTGAGGAGTTCTGGATATAGCATGTTAACAGACAAAAAATCTTAAATGCAAAATGCTTACATATTTTTCTTTTTTTACAATTTTACAATTACCGCTCTAAGTGGGTTGCTCTGTCAGCTAAAGGCATATTTTACAGTCTCTATAATCCATTCAATGATTAACCGCTTTATAAATAAGTTGTCGATTATTTCAATAATCAATTAATCCGATTATGGTAATTGTTTCAGCCCTAAAACCAGGTCTAAGTTAACCTCTACACATCAAACTTCTAGGGCTTGGAAAAAAGTCCTCTATCCTTTTTTTATTCTAATCAAGGCAGTTTCCCCAAGCAATCTGAAAAAAAAGAAAACTCAGCAATTTTTTTAAATCATTTTCCAGATTAAAATATTTTCTTATAGCCTCTCTTTAATTTTTCCAGAGGAAAAAAAAAACATTTTCATACTGAATCGCAGTGATTTAATTCAAAGTTTTTTACACATAAGATTTTTACTCACAAAATGTATTCCTATGAATACCAAAAGAAAAGCTTCTTACTTTCTGTTTTGGTCTTTAAGCAACTTTTAATTCAAGCTGTCCTGCACTGAAGCACTAAAACAGCTAGTTTTAAGAATAATTTACAAAAATTAAATTAAACCAAACCCACAGAGGATTTGCATTCAGTTTAGGAGGGCCCAAATTTGTGATATGTCAAATCCAAGAGTCAGATTTTGAAGTTAAATCTGTTTGTCTACTGGTTATAAAGCAGTGGTCATATACCACACTACAATTCAGCACTTTTATTTTATTATAATGGATCCCATGACTATTATAAAAAGCTCAAAGCTAATACTTTCCCCTCCAATAAACAGAATTTAATTAGAAAGTCCAGGGGAATTATTTGAGTCTGAAAATGCTTGTGGTTTTCTAGCAAAGAATAAGTTTTAAGCTTTCAAAAAATATTAATGACAAATCAAAAGGCAAAATCTTAATGTTAAATGCAGGAAATCTGGCGCCCTCTTGTGATTAAAACATGGAATTGCCAGGTGTTCTTTGCCTTTTTTTTTTTTACTATTAAAAATAACAGCTGCAAATGAATAATTATGAAAAAAGATTACAGCCTGAAACAGGGAGGAGGATTTTCTCAGAAAAGGACAAAGCCTTTCCTCTATGAACACATATGAAACCCACCCATAACAATGAGAGGGTGTGGCTGACTATTTCTCAATACTCTGAGGAATATGGGCTCTTTTTCTCTCTGCCCTGCAAAACACGAAGCTCTCTTTGGTTTTTCCATGGCTCCATCAAACAGCTGGAGCTGCTGCTGTGGATGCAGCACACAGACAAACCCCACTCCCTCTGCAACAAATGCCACATCACGTCATGGATGGGAAGGGTTTATTTACTGCTGTGAACTGACAGCTCTCAGCATAACTTATTCTGAAGCCGTTATCTAAAACCCTGCAGGTTTCAGCACAGACCGCTTTAAATTGAATCTACATTTAAGAAGGAGAAGCGCATCTTTAAGGGTAAACCGATGGGGACAGACAGGACACACATGCTGGGAACTTACATTTGGTACTCATCTATCGCCTCCACTAATTGCCCCCACGAGTCAAAGTCTGTGCCTTTTCTAAAACTGGCGTGCCATTTCTGAACAGTCCTGTTGACATCAGACATGTTGGCGGGGCTGGATGGTGGCGGCGGTCTCAGGGCAGCATAGCCGAGGACAGGGCTCCTCTATGTGGGGGCGATCAGCGGCGTCCAGTCGGCCGGGATCCGGAGAGAGACGCGCGGATCGGGACCCCGGTGACACCCCGACCAAGCCCTTTCTGCCTGCCAAAGCCCTGATGTCGCATCCGCAGGAGAGAGGAAGTCCCGCCTGGAGCTCGGGGTGCGCCTGTTTCTGGATGCGGGGTCGCCCGAGTGAACTGGCGGTTATAGAATAAAACATAAGTTCCACTTATGATGCTCCTTTAACGGGTTATCCGAAAACACAAAAATCTACATTTAAAAACATTAAACACATACATTTAAAAACTAGATGCAGTTAGAGAATAGAATAGAATAGAACAGAATAGAATAGATTTGAATAGATAAATTAGAATAGAATAAAATAGATTAGAATAGAAAATAATAGAGTAGAAAAGAATATAGTAGAATAGAATATAGTAGAATAGAATAAAATAGAAAAGAATAGAGTAGAATAGAGATTAATAGAGAAGAATATAATAGAGTAGAGTAGAATAGAATTAAATAGAGTAGAGTAGAATAGATTAGAATACAATCGAATAGAAAAGAAAAGAATAGAGTAGAATATAATAAAGAAGAATAGAGTAGAGTAGAATAGAATAGAATAAAATAGAGTAGAGTAGAATAGAATAGAGTAGAATAGATAAGAATAGAATAGAACAGAAAAGAATAGAGTCGAAGAGAATAAAATAGATTATAATAGAAAAGAATAGACTAGAATATAATAGAGTAGAATACAATAGAATAGAATAGAATAGAAAATCCCTATATATTGGGAAATTCTAGAGTTACAGCAGCAAAAAAATATAGAAAAAATGGTCACATAAATGTGGACCTCAGAAGAGTGCATACAAATATCACAATAGTGAAGAGTTAAAAAAGAATAAACAAAATACTGTACTGTAAAGTGTTTTAAAAAATATAAAACTGTGCACCTGGAGAATAAATAACCAGTATACATCGGAGGACATTTTTACAGTAATTCGTAAAATAGCAGCAACATCAGAGATGTGGAAAATGACAGCAGTATGTTATTTAACCGACTTAGGTAGAAACTGTGCAAAATCAGCATGAATGTAACAACTTATTGAGATTGTTGGGAACAGTGGTGGTTATAGAGTCTTACAGCTGCTGGGAGGAAGGATCTGTGATAACGCTGCCTGGTGCATTTATGGGGGAAGCAGTCTGTCTGAAAGAGCTATAGAATACAGTATTTTGTTGTTCATCTTTTGACTCTTCGCTATCATGTTATTCCTTTGCACTTTTCTCAGGTCCACATTTGTGTGACCATTTTTTCTATAATCTTTTTGCTGCTGTAAACACTAGAATTTCCCCAATGTAGGACAATAAAGAAACTTCTATTCTAATCTATTCCATCCATCCCATCCATCCATCTTCTTTCACTTATCCTTGTCTGAAAGCGTTCAAATACATTTTAGGATTCATTGTCTTTTAAATAAATCTGTTAATGATAAATGTAGGCCATTTTAATATTAAAACAATTCATATAGCCCATGTATTTATTTATTTGGCAAATAAAATGTATGTACGGTTATTTTTTTAATTTATTTTTGAAAAAAAAAGAAAACAAAAAAAAACTACATACTTATATATAACTTTGTATTCTATCCAACACACATTCACCCTCTCTATAATCAAATTCTATGAAATAATTTAGTTTCCTTTAAAAATCAAATAGTTATTTGTATATGTTTATTCCCCAAATTCTTCCTCAAAATATCTAACAAATTAATCTTTTCCTTAATACATTCAAACTCTTTCCTCATATATCTTCTCTTGCTTTCATATTTATGACATTCCAGTATAACACGTTCTATTGTTTCATGTTTTCCACAGTAATCATATTTGCCAGTAATATGCTTTTGAATTGTTGAATGAAGTCCCGAGCGGAGTACGAGTTAAAAACTTTTGGGCAGATTGCATAAACTGTATATTGAATGTAGCTTTATGGCTTCCACATCAGGTGGAAATAGTGGAGAGGAAATGGAGTGGATGATGTCTAGGTCTTCAAGAAGAAAGCTTGAAATGAGGCGAAGAGAGGAAAAAGATAGAAGCTGGTCAATTGGGAGTGAGGTTAGAGAGGAAAGAAGTAAAAAGACAAAAACAAATACAAGTCAGAGAATACAAGCGCAGGGAGACCAAGCAAATGGGGAAGAGGAGTGGAACGTTACAGTCGAGTTTAAACAAGAGGGAGGATACTTACATCAACTGAGCAATTGAGAAGGAAATTGCACGAATCAAGCCAGTCAGCCAGGATAATGAACAACCATAAGATATTAATTTCTGCTGTTAGCAAAAAACAACAAGAACAGATTCTCAAAGTGACAACTCTTGTTGGTGAAAGAATCAAAACATACATCCGTGGCACAGCTACAAAATTAGGAGGTGTAATTTCAGGTGTTCCCCTTGACATGACAGTTGATGAAATCAAACTAGAAATAAAAGGAGGAAAAATAAGTGAAGCAACGAGGATTAAACTCAAAAGAGACAGAGTTGTTAAAGACACCATGGCAATAATATTGCAGCTTGAGAATGTCATTCCAGAATCTGTGCAGATTGGCTATATAAACTTCAGGTTGAGAGAGTACATTCCCAACCCAATAAGATGTTTTGTTTTTTTGTTTTTTTTTGTATATAAAAAAATAACAGAGAATGTTTCATATGCTGAGGCTTTAAAGAAAGTTAAAAAAGAAAGTACAAATGAATTGGGGAAATAAAGAAACAAGTCAAGGAGAGATAAATTAGGAAAAATAATGACTCACAAAGAAAACAGAATCAAAATGTTGTCAATTATGCAAGCATAAATGTAATGTAGATTAAAATACAATGTTGGTGGAAAAAGATGACTTTGTGGCATTTCTTTGTCACATTATGTTATGTGCAGTGCAAATGAAAAAGAAAAGTCATCAAATCAAAACGATCATAGAAGCAGCAGGACGGTTACTAGACATGCAAGAGGTCCAAGAGGATCAAATTCACAAACTTCTGAGTTCAGCTGGAAATTATCAAGAAAATAATTTTTTTTTTAAATGGTCATACATATTCTTCAGTGGAATGCTAGAAGTCTCATAGTTAATGATCAAGATTTAAAAAAAAAAAAAAATATATATATATATATATATATATA
>NW_015150490.1:37046-39425 GCF_000732505.1 Cyprinodon variegatus
TATATATATATATATATATATATATATATATATATATATATATATATATATATATATATATATATATATATATATATATGTGTGTGTGTGTGTGTGTCTGTGTGTACATGAACTATAAACAGCTCCGGATGTTGTGTTTGTTGTGTATGTGTTTAGGAAACTTGGTTAAAACCATCTTTAGATTTTAAAATTCCCGGTTACAATTCAGTCAGAAGAGATAAGAGTTACAATAGTAGTTGAGGAGGTTGTGCAACTTTCATTAAGGATGGATTGGCATATAAAGAACATCAGGTACCTGGTTAATATGAATGTGTAAGTGTAGAAATATTTAAATCAGGAAAAATTGGTAATATTAGGATTCTTAAATATTAAAACGTTAGAAAGTGAGATATTTAATACAATTTCAGGATCAATTAAAAGAAGAGAAGTTAGGTGTGGTGACTCCAATGCACATAATAGTCTATGGGGAAGCAGACAGATGGACAATAATGGTAAAATAGTGGAAGAAATGATGGATGAAAGGTCTCTGGTGTCCCTTAATAATGGTCAGGGAACTAGAACTGACAGAATGGACTGTTAAACGAATTTTAGGGACAGATGGGGATTGGGTGGAAAATTTGGTTATTAATAAACATTTTTTTTATTTATTTTTGTTTTTACATAACACAAAAATAAAAAAAATAGAATATAGTAGGTGGAACTACAGAGCTACAGACAGTACAGTAGGTGGCGGTATGCACCTATGAGCTGTTTGCAATCCGCCAATCTAACAAAGAAGAAAAAGAAGTAGTAGAAGGCTTTTATTTAGAAAGGAACTCGTCGTCTTCCGGTTTGTAGGTAGCCTTTCATGGCTACATCTCCAGTAGCTGCGGTATGAAGGAGAACCGTAACGTTTGGAGGGGTGTTTAGGTCGAAGTGGCCTTTAGGCAGAAATGCGAAAACATGGATAGCTTAACGACGGTCTGTTTTTCGTCTGAGGAGGACGACTGTTCCGAGTCGGAGGTTTCATGTCTGATGAGAGTCGGAAAAAACTCGGACTGGCTCAGTTTGTCCGAAAACACAGAGGTGCAGTTTGGCTAACGTTTGCTAACAGGCAAAACTTTAAGGACTGTGCGAATTTCAAGAAATTTTAAGCGCTCTGATCACGCATTTCAGCTCTTACTTAATTTTTTTTTTATGTTTATTGGGATCTTGTCAGATATTGAGAATGACGTAACCCATATATATTATCATTAGTATTTTGCATGGAGCGCAGCAGAGGAAAACGTAAGTTTCATGTTTATTTTTGACTGTTTAGATCACTATTGGACGTGGTGTGGAGGTGACCCATCAGCTGATATCTCCAACGTGCCCTCTCATGATCTCCAGACTGCATTGTTCCTTCAAGCAAAGGGAGGATGGCCAGTGGACAGTAACAGATAAAAAGGTGAGCAGGTTACAATTGAGCTAAAATCCTCACCCACTTTTCTCCTTAAACATATTTAGTGAAAGCCTAAACTGTCTCTTCTCCTTTTTACTATGTTCTTAAATTTATTTTTAATCACTTATAAATAGGAGTGGGTGATATGAAGAAAATCTAATATCACAATATATTTGGGCTATATCGCGATACATGATATATCACAATATGTTTGAATTATCTTTAAAAACAATAGATTGCATAAAAATGCACTGATATACACTAATACACTTTTAGTTTTAATTTTAAAACATTTTATTTTAACCAGCTCAAAAGATTTTCACAAATAACACTGCAACATTATGTCTTTCGGTGTCAGTATTAAATCCTTAACAAGATCCCAGCAACCAAACAAAGCAAAAACACGCAACAATAAATAATGTAAAACAAAAAAGGGCGCTTTTATGCATAATAAAAAAAGCTGAGTAATAAAAAAAATTGACCATTACATAAACAAAAGTTGAAATACTGTCCAAAAATTAGAGCATCTCAACGCTATTTGCACTGATCTTACATGCTGGGAATTTTAAACCAACAAAATTTGTAAAATTGGGAACATTACCAAGTTTAAAACATGCCTGTAAATCCTCTGAACAAGACCACATGACATCACAGGTGTTGGAGCATCTAAAAAACATTTAAATTACGTAAAAAATATCGTCTGTGATTTCCCTTCATCTCTTACTTTTTCTCTTATATGGGATCGCTTTTTCTAACAATGAGGCCACCGTCATCAGCTTCATTTAACGTTTTAATTCGTTAGCGGGGAGGCGCTGACATGCAGGGTTTACAAAATTCTTTATTTTGCTGCAGAAGTCTTTTTAGGTGGTGGAATAAATCTGTACTGCTACCTTTTGCAGCAATGGTTTTGCGGCACGTCTTATGCTATGTTCACACCTAACACAATGGGCTCTATGCAC
>NW_015150490.1:40312-46639 GCF_000732505.1 Cyprinodon variegatus
TCCTTGATGCAACACATCTGAATCAAATGGCTGAATTATCTCCTTAGTATACTGTCAGTTCCTCCAGAGTCTTCTTAATCATCTAATTACTTTATTCAGGTGTGTCGAACAAAAGGCACATCTAAAGGTTGCAGGATACCGGCCCTCAGGAACTGGAATTGCCCACCCCTGGCTTAACTGAAACACCTGTTGTCACCATATTTCGGTTTCCGCTTGCTGTAGTGTGCGTGCCGTGCAGAAAATAATCCTGTTTTGAGGATGGGGTTATGATGCATTCAAAGTGTTTGGGAAAAATTAAACTCTCTGTGAAATAGATGCAAACAGCTTAATGTGGTCATGCAAATTTGTGCTTGATGGTTGCGATAGTCATTTTAACTACTGTGTATGAGGAAACTCGAAAAACATCAAGTATATTCGATATATCGCCCACCCCTACGTATAAAAAATGTGTTCAGTACCCTTTTCTAAAACTTCCTCTATGTAACTATGTAACCTGTGAGATTCCACAAGGTTCAGTCCTGGGTCCTTTTTTTTTTTTTTTTTTAAAGATGCATATTTCAGTGTTTGACTCTTAACTCTACTCTTTGAACATAAATGTGCTTACATCTTAATCAGTAGTACAGGAGAAGTTTATGTTTAGGGTCATTTCACTCCTGGAAGAAAAAAACCCTCTGGTAATTTACAGGTTTGGTTTTAGCTCTGTATGATTTACCCCACCAGAGAGAATACCATGTAGGAGATGTGATATTCAGTGTTAGTTTTGCACCACGCACAGTGCTGTGTAATGCCAACACTATAGATATCTTTCTAATGATAGATTTACTGGACAGGAAGAACGCTCCCTTTACTTATTTTTATGGGATGGTGTGAACTAAATCCATTAGATTAGTCAGAGCCATGTCCTTTGAGTTTGAGATATAACACTAAATGTGGGTTTAAGGAAAGCTAAAATGTCCTAAAGTCTAATTTTATTTTATAATGTTTTTTAACCTTTTTCTAGAGCCCTTATACCAGATCCAGTGACTCCTCCCTCTAAACTCTGTAGATCAGATGTGGAGCAGAAATGGGCAGTTTTGCCAGATTGGTCAATCCCAGTTTGATATTTGTGCTTGTGATTTCTAAAGGTTTTCTTTTGTAATTTACATGATTTAAAAAGACTCAAATTATTCTATAGTATCAATTTAAACATGAAGGAAACATTTATTAAATCAAACAAAACAATTACAAGGGATAGCAAATAAATAGTACAGCAATTAACATGCTTCACATGATCTTAAGGCATGGATGCTGAATTAATTAATGAACACATCTTTGTGTTAATATTAACATCGGCCATCAATGTATTGGTCTACCCCCTCTATGAAGTGTAATTCTGTCTCTCTGGCTGTTATGATTTATGATTCTTAAGATTCAAATAAAATATCTTTCCATCTATGGAACTATCAAAGTGTGTGTGGGCATTACATACAGCAGCAGTTTGTAACCATTGCTCTACTTTACTTCCCAGAGCCTAAACGGGGTGTGGGTGAATGACAAGCGGATACCTCCAGAGCAGCCTCATCTGCTCAGGCTCGGAGACTCTATTCAGCTTGGAGTTCCTTTATCAGGATCAAAAGTAGAGTTTGACTACATCCTCATCCGGCGGCCGCTCAAAGACATTAAGCCCTACCTGAAAAAGGGCTACAATGAGGATCCCAAACTAAGCCAAACACCCAAAAAGCATAAGAGGAAGCTAAGTGTGGAAGAGGTCGAGCCTTCTACTTCAAAGAATAAGTTATATCGCTGCGCTTCTGCAGACAAGTCCTTCGCAAAGCCCTGTCCTCTGTCTCCTGTGAAGCTAAGGCAGCGGCTCAATCACCCAGAGCCAGAGGAGACTGCATCCAGCAAACAAGTACATGAAGGTGAGCAGCCTTCTGAAAGCTCCGGTACTGCCTGGGACCTCAACAACCTGCAAACGTAAGGCCCAGTTTCCCTAATCTGTCATCCTGTGTTTCAGAGAAAAAAAAAACTCTTAGTTACTTTCCTCATATTAATGATTATAAATGATAGTTTTATCAAAAAAAGATCTTTTTGTGTTAAACTGTTTCCATGTTGGCTTTGAATAGGTAGCAGCTGCAAGAAATTTCTTTCAGGAATCCCTTTAGACACCTGCGTCAGTCTGAGTCAGTTGTTTTGACATCTACACAGTTTGCAGCATCTCCTTATACTTTTCATTTCTGAGTTTTGTTACATGAATAGTGTTGTTTGTTTTTTGGAGGTGGTTTTTTTGTTCAAATCTGTTTGGAGAACAACAATTTTTTTTCAGATGAACACCCCTCTAGCTTGTCTCATGTTATCTTCTTATCTCTGCAGGTACAGCCAAAATATTCTGCTACTGAGGGAGCAGGTTAACGACACACAGAGGCAGGTCGAATCTCTGGAAGGAGAGCCCAGACAGTCGGGCCTTCTGAAAGAGGAGCAGATCCGTGAGCTGCAGGGTCAGCTGCAGGCGCTCAGAGCTAAAATGCACCGGATGGAGACGTTAGAGAGATCCTTCAGCGAAACAAAGAGGCAGTTAGAGGTGCAGTATTGCAAAAGTACTAATACCTCTCAAACTTAGGTGAAGTTACACCCACTTAATGAAATATGATTTCAGAGGTTCTTATGTGATGGGCCAGCTATTTTAAAACTTTGTCACATGGACTAAAGTACTCATGAGCCTATAAAATGTAATAAAAAGAAAATAACCACACAAAAAAGGAAATCAGCTGAACAATAATAACCTGCAACATCTTAATCAATAAAAGTAAAGCTAGGGTCTGCAAGATTTCACTGTTCAAGAAAGATGTCAGTTAATTCTTAAACTGTAGTCCAGGGCTGTTTATTTAAAAATAATGAATTCAAAACACATGTCGTATAAAGGCCCTCTGCAAAGGCAATCCATAAGGTCATACAGCCAGGTCTGTTAAGATTTCTAAGGAAACTAGGCAGGATTCACGCCTCTTAAACACTCTTAACGCATATCTGCAGCTGTGTGTGGGTGTTCCTACTCCTGCGTAGGTTAGGGTTGGCAAATCAACAAACCAATACTCGTTTGCACAAAAATGTCCCCGCTGTCAGACCTCCCCCAGGGGACGTCCAGTAGACTTCGATTTAATTTTGTCTTTGACTCCACTGTCATCCCTCACACCAAACATGCACCAATAGCTAAAATGAAATACTACAGGAAGAAACTTCCAGCAAAACCAGGCTCAGTTTGAACGACCTTCTGCAGAGGCTAGCTAGCTCCTTAGGTGGATCTGTTCAGAAAACAGTTTAGCAGATTAGCTCTGAGACAGTTTATTTGTCAAAAAGGACGAAAGCTAGCACCTACAGTTAATCATGATAAAGGCGGAGCCCATAGCTATGTCTAGGAGAGAAACAGGACTAAACACTGAAAGCAGGCCGAACAATATAATCTGTTATGGAAGTGATTGAAGGCAGCAGGCCAGACTTTCTCTAGCTAAATGGAGCAACAGATCAGATGAAGCTACGGTGACCGGAAAAGCAGAGAGAAGACGGAGGTTTGAAGTTGAACTAACAAACGATGAAGAATAGAAGCAGACTGGCTGCCCAGTCTTTTTTGTAAATGAATATATATATTCCTTTATCCACACCATTTGAATTTCATTGGTTTAGGTAAATAAACAGCATTATGACCAATAACAGCTCAGAGAAGTAAATTTTTCAGGACATTTGCCCTAAAACATAGAATGCCAACAACATGATTTGTAAACCTGGACAAACTCTAGAGGAATGAATCCTTCTTCAATACATTTATATTTTTTTTTTGTTGCATACTTGATCATAGGTTCAGTTTAGATTAGCCCCCATTTCCAAATTATGAAAATACAATTTTCTTATTTGCATTTTGTTCTCAATGCTTTAGTTTTAATGCCATAAGAGTACACTTTTTTTTTTTTATTACTGAAGTTCAAGTAAACATCATGCCACCATGTTGCCTTTTAATCTGAATAAAACTATAAATCTAATACTAAGTTAAAATATTTTATTAATTGTACCAATTGATTCAGGAGGAGAAAACGCAACAACAAGAGGAGCTAATGAAAAAACAGCTTGAGGAGGCCTTGCTAGAGGTAAGGAAATCAAAACAAGCTTAATAATTGCATCATATAAGCCTGTTTATTTATATCATCTGTATATTATGGAAGAAGCAGTCTTTTCCACTATTTGCCAACAATGTTTTTGTAGGAAGAAAGCTTCTAAGACTGAATGTGTTTAATAGTCCTTGAATCTAATCAAGTTTTGATCGTATTTGTTTTTAACAGCAAAAGAAAGTGATCGATGAACTCGCCCTCTCTCGAAAAGGCTTTGAAGAAATTATATCGGCTAAAAACAAAGAACTAGAAGTAACTATGGTAGGTTAATCATTATTTTGTATTTAGTATCATTTGTTATTGATCATAATTTTTAGGTCCTAGATTTTATGTTTTTTTTGTTTTGTTTTTTTTTTTTTTGCAGGAGGAGAAGGAAAAGGCAAGGGCCCAGAAAGAGGAGGTTGTTACTCAGGTCACTGAAGTCCTGGAGAATGAGCTTCAGTGCATCATTTGCTCAGAGCTCTTCATCGAGGTTAGTTTTGTCATCACTCCATCACTATGAAACCCTAGTTACAATTTGTACCACTAGAGGGCGCCTCCGAGTTGAGCTAATATTCAGCACTCTAAGTGGAACATAACTTTTAAACAAACATAAAACTGGTAAAAAGGGAAGAAAAATTGAGCTTTTGATTCTTTATATGTCTGCTCTTTGACAGGCCGTCATCCTGAACTGTGCCCACAGTTTCTGCTCCTTCTGCATCAAGCAGTGGCGCAATAAGAAAGATGAGTGTCCTATCTGCCGTCAGGCCATCCAGTCTCAGACACGCTGTCTGGCTCTGGATAACTGCATTGACCGAATGGTGGAGAACCTCAGTCTGGACATGAAGGCCCGGAGGCAGACCCTCATCACCGAGAGGAAAGGTGAGAGGTGTGTTCTGACTTCATAGTCATACAGATAGAAGCTCAGTTTGTTTAAAAAAAAAAAAAAGTCTTACATTTCTAAATAAATTGTGTTAAGGTCTGATTTTTTGTTATTTATTTTTTATGGGTTTAATTTTCTCATGCTAATGTAAAGGCCAGAACACACCGAATCTGGTTTTGCGTCTGTTCCGACAGAAAATTGTGTCAGACAAAGTCTTGGTGTTTAGTGGTCATTGAGACTCAATGGGGTGATGATCACACCAAAACCATTTTACACATGAGCTTGCGTAGGTCTGATTAGTCAGACTACACAGCAATTCGGCAGATTGTTCTTTGTCTGACAGGAACAGAGACGCAGTTACAAAGTAAAACACATCCGCTTTGTTGGAAAATAGAAAATCAGTTAATTGCACAGGGAAAGAATCAGTTTTGGAGTCTCACTTGGCCTATAGTAAGCGGGACAGACTCGTTCAAAAACAATGAATGAAACATTAAAAAAAGAATACTTTACTCATGATAGGAATTCAGGTGGACAGAAAATTGATAAAGTAGTGATCCTATTTGAGCCTAAAAAAAAAAAAACAATATTACGAGGGGAAGATGGAGGAGGTAAGCACGCCGTGTCTCACCTTTTTATTTAAAAAAAACAAACAAAAAAATAAACTTCACAGATCTCTCCCTGAGGATCACTTCTCACTGCCTCAGTCAGCACATAAACCATCCCATGGTGTTTATTGATGTCTTTTTCTATTCTTTAGATGTAGATCTTATGTTTTTAATATAGGCGTATGAATGTTCTCTATCTGTTCTGGTTTGAGATGCTACACAGACTCATTAAAGTGAGGCTTTGCTTTACCCTGCCAAGTCGGAGCCTCTCTAGGCAGTCAGTGGGACATGGAGAAAAAAATCGTATGCAACCAGTGTGTTCAGGCCTTAGGCATCCTTAAATGCACTTTAAAATGCTCTAGCGGGACTGGATTGTGCTTTATTGCATGTATTTACATCTGAAAACATGCAGCCAGCCAATCAGCTGTCCTGTTATTGGCTGCCCACTTAACTTGATCCTGCTGCTGCCATGGATAAAAGCTTATTCCTCCAACACTAAAGTTTGCTTTAAACAGCGACTATGAAGCCTTCTGCCACTTATGCTAAAAAAAAATAAAATAAACAGCAACATAAAATTTGGAAAACTGTTCATAGTGATGGAGTTGCATTTTTAAGGTGCTTTTACTAATCGGCAACTGGGGTCAGTTGGTTCCGTAGCTCTGGCCCCAGCAGGCTAAAGTCATTTCTTAGCAATTTGGTCGGGCAAATAAGCTTCTAAAATAAA
>NW_015150490.1:46649-47563 GCF_000732505.1 Cyprinodon variegatus
GTCTTCGTGTGGACGGGGCCTCACTTCCAAGACACGGTGCTGTTGAAGATTGCAGGCCCAATCTCACATTGTTTGAACCGTTTTTTTCCAGCAGCCGCCACCGCTGAAGTGATGGTGATCAACGACGACAGCAGCAGAAGCAGTGACAGCGACAGTAGCCTGGTGTCCATAAACAGCAGCCTCTACTCTGTGGTCTCTGTAGAGACGGACAGCAGCAGCCATCTGGACTCTGAGGACAGTTTTGAGGATTTGGACGATTAGCGCTTTCCCCTCCTGATGGCTTGGATTTGAATTGGACTTTGTAGAGTTTTAAAATTCCCTGATTTATTCTGGGGATGTTTACTTAATAGTACAAAAAAGGTTGCTTTCATTGTGAATTTATGTAAGATTCCTTGTGTTTGATGTCTTTTTTTTTTTTTTCTCGTTTTGTTTGTAATGACTGGATTTTCGGTGAAAGGAATAAAGTCTCTACCTATGCACTCTCACCATAATTCATACCTATGATTTCTTTTTTGCGTTGACTTTAAGTTCTCTGACATCTTTCAACACTCATCCATCCATTACAACAGTGTAAACGATCATTCTTTTTTCAGAAAGATATTTGTGGGCAAGTCATGTTTGAAACTAAGGATTATTTTTCTTGCAAAAATTACCTTATTGCTGGTTTAGCCAACATATTTCAGTTTGTATTGTCTTATCAGCATCCATCCCTCTAAGAATAAAAACAGTTAAGCATTACAATTATTTAAGTTTCTGCTCATTTTTTATATTTCAATCATTTAAATGGTATTAGGATATTTAAAAAAATTAAAGCGGCACAGCATATCTAAAATAATGTGGTAGCATGAAGCTGTTGGCTACTTTTCAACAAAAACAGGAAGTATGTAGATGGAGGGGACCAATTATAGAAAATA
>NW_015150490.1:49828-53704 GCF_000732505.1 Cyprinodon variegatus
AAAAAAGAAATGAGCTGTACTCTTCAGATTTAAATTAGTAACGGGTTTTTAAATTATTTCCTCTTGCAGATTTTGTATTACATTAGCAGCACAAATTTAACCTCAGCTCTGCTTTTGCCCTGCTAAAACAGGAATTTTATGAATTAATTTATTGTGGGAAATAATTTGCAATTTATAAAACTTCATATATTTCATTTTACCATAAATGTAGGTGCTTGCAGTATGAAAGAAAGCACTTGGACTTAAAATAGAGGACTTTACTTTTAGTAGCATTAAAAACAAACATGCAATTTTCCTAATTTATCAATGTAAGTAGATCAGTAGCAGGAGAAGGTGTCATACCTCTAAGAGGGTTTTCTATTTCTCAAGAATTGTCAGGTTAAATCCTCCTGTCTTTGTAATTAAATGCTGGGTTGCTTAGGAACTACTGCAACACCTCATGGTGTTATGAGAGCAAATAGAAGTGTGATTGCACAAGTGGAGCAGTAGTGTTAAAGCTCTTTGTTGTCGCACTGCCCTGCAGAAAGCCAAACAATGTTTCTGCAGATATTTGAGAGCCGTTCCTTGTTATTAAACCATGTTTTTGAGAAAAGGTATTTGCTCCTTTCTGTTTTTGCCTTTTCATTGTTAAATATTTACTATCATTAAACAATGTATATGAGACAATTTAATTAAACCCACATAAGTATGCAAGACAGTATTTTATTTATTTGATTAGGGGTAAAAAAAAAAAAAAAAAAAAAAAAAGCTATCTGAAATTACCTATGTAAAAAAGTTAATTTTAAATAACTGCATTTTTAAAAAAGATATCCATCAATATAGAAAGCGTTGCAAATCTATTTTTACAGCTTTATGACTGGCAGACAATGGTGAGAGTTGAGAAAATGTGGACAGACAGCATTATTATATGGAAGTGTATTGAATTCACCTAGAAAAACAGAAAGTGGTCTGTTTTTCTTATTTAAATAGATACATTTGACAAAAATGAATAAAAACATTTTAATTTTATAAATTAATGATATAATGCTGCTGGGTTAGGGTTATTATTTCATAGTGGATGTTGTGTTTCTTTGGCATGGCAGATTTATAAAAAGGAGACGCTTTCCTTCAGATTTGATTCAACATGTCCCATTTGTTGATTTTAATACATTTTTCATTTCTTTTGAGATTGAGAAACTGGGGAAATTCTCATGTCTCTTACTTAATGTATATAATGCCATCATTATTATTTTACAAACTTTTTAAAAGATACATGCTCACTAGTCGCTACTCATGGCACAGGGCTTTCCCCCATTCTCCTCTCTTTGCAGTTTATCTTGTTAATTCAGAAAAACAGCTTTTTAAGATTATTTTGTAAAAAAAATTCTTGTTAATTAAAAAAACAGAACATTTTTGTTTACTTTTATAAAAAACATGTTAATCCAGAAAAACTGGAAATTTTTATGTTTTTTTTTTATTTATTTATTTTGTAAAAATGATCTTGTTAGGTCAGAAAAAACAGAACAATTACTTTTGTTTTTAGGTGAATGCTGACCTCCGAAAATTTCTCCATTTTCCTTTTGACTGATCCAGGAAGTCACATGAAAAAAAAAAGGCTTTAAGTTAAATACTATGCAGACAAACAAGCTATGCCTCATATTATATATAAAACTATCAGCATATAGGAAGAACAAGATACCAGCAGTTTATCTTAGTGGTGGTAATGTGATGATCTGGGTTTGCTCAGCTTCTATACGATCAGGATAACTTGTCATAACAAATGGATCCATGAATTATGCTCAGGACCCTAATCTCTGCTTGACTTGGGGATATTGTACAGTAAAATGATCTGAGGCACACTAGCAATGGCATAACTAAAAAAAACAGGTTTTGAAACTGTCTAGTCAAAGTCCAGATGTGAGTCTCCTTGAGACCATTTATTAGATTTAGGTGACAAAAGTTTTTCACCTGGTGCCCTGCTGATTTTGATTACTTGTTCTTTTAATTTATTCACATAGATGGAGGTTATTTTTGCTACCATTTGTTAGATGATCTGTTATAATACAGCAAAAGTATGTTTACGTAAATATATTTTCTCATCTTATGTGTATGAGGATTTTTTAAGAATATGTCCTGTGATTTGCGTAGATCAACTCTGTAAACCATTTAATTTAGCTTTTATTTCTATCAAGTTTGTATTTTCAGTCTTTCTATTGTTTTTCAGATTAATCCTGAAAAATTTTTGCAGCAGAAATGGGCTGTTTCATGCCAACACGAAAGACACGCAAGCCAACATCAAACCTGTCATTCACAAGCACAGTGATTTCCCCCAGCGTACACAGGGACAACAGTTCATTGAGTGAATTCCCCTCCTGCATCGGCTAATGTCACGCCAGTCCATTAAAAGCCGAACTGCAAAAGAAGCGTGTGTCCGTCAGGCTGAATTACACAAACACAGGGCTGATGGATCGCCTGGGGAGTTTAGTTGGAGCCTCTCAACTTCCAATCCGACTCAACATCAGCTCCTGCTGCCTGTAACAGCTATTATACTCTCTGTTGCCAGGAAACAAGTTATAAAGGTTTTATGGAAAATAATCCCTTGCAGTCACAAGTTTTTGGGGGTTTTTTTCAGTCAGCACTGACCTTTAATATGATATAGAGTCAGAAATTACAAAAAAATAGGGATCAAGCTAAATACAAGGCAAAATACAAGGGTCTCCAACCTTTTGAGATTATAAGTTGTTAAGACATGTATTTGAAAACTTTAATGGGTGTGAATATTTTTACAAGCCACCTTAAAATAAGTCAGTTTCACAAAGCTGATATTAAATCTCTAGTGATGACATCACATATAATACGGTACCTAATACCCACTAGTTTGAGTTTTTACTTGCACGTAGAACCTAAAGGATGTTATAACAAACATAATAGTCATAGTTCTTTAAGGAGATGCTTTCCTTTCCCTTAAAACACCGCAGTATCTGTGAATCTTTTTCATGTTGCTGTTGATTAGACAGATGGATTCACTCCATCCTGTGTTTTCTCATCCAAAATACCAATGATCTGTATCCCAGGTTCACTTGGCTATCTTCCTAGAATCTGAATGTGGATCTCAGCATGACATTGGTCTTCCAAACTGCCTCATAAATATAATAAATAAGTAAATAAGCCCAAATAATTAAATAAATAAAACATAGATAAATAAGCCCAAAACATTTTAATTTCAGTTTTTTATGTAAAAAAATGTAACATAAAAAAGGAAATATATACAAAAATAATAAATATTTCTTTTTTTTCATGAAGTACTGTAACCAGTACTGATTGTCTACTACATTTCTGTTTAATTTATATCAATTTCTTTCAGAAAAGTTTACTGAAACTGGTTTTGATATTCAAATAGACATCACCACTAAAATGAATATAAAATAAAAGTAAAATTATTGATTTAAATTTCACATGTTTGCAAAAATCTTCAATTACATATTGTGATATGATTAAAAAAATAGGTTGAGCACTTCTGTTTTTCTGTGCTTTACTAATGCCACAAGTGCATATGATAGAGCTACCTTTGTAAGCTATTTATGAAAAAAGTTAAGAGGTGTGCTGCGATATCTGGTATGGATCCTTGCATTTTGGTATGCAATTCACCTGATGTATGCAAAATTGGACCGTGCCATTAAGTATTTTAGAGACTTAGAGTTAGACAGATTTTATTAGTCATTTTGTTTACAAAAGGGTAAAAACAAAAAGAAATTTCGTTTGGAAACAGCTCTCTGGACAATTTCATCATTTTTTAAAGTGCAGCCTTGAAAAATAGTAACAATGACTGTAGTTTACAGTTTTAAAATTTTTACATATGTATATATATATATATATATATATATATATATATATATA
>NW_015150490.1:55034-75491 GCF_000732505.1 Cyprinodon variegatus
CTAGTGTGAGGAATTGCATTTGAGTCAATGAGTCAATGCAATCAACTGGTTTTCCTTAGATAGAAAACTTTGAATCAATTTGACTGCATGATCTGGTTGAACTGTAAAGTGCCTTGAGATGACTCGTGTTTTGGCGCTATATAAATAAGCTAAATTGAATTGAATCCATCATCTAAGGTGTAAATAAAATCATGATTATAACTGGGGGAAAAAAGTTAGAAGGAAGGAGGAAGGTTTGTCCCACTCCTCACTATGAGGAGCTGTCCCCCAAATCCCCAGATCATGACACCTCCAGCTCTGTGCATTGAGGGTATTTTCTTTGAATGCTGAAACCAAGCTTATCTTCTATTCAGATGCCTAAACGTATTTGCAGCACCGTTGCTCTATGTATACATACATGTTTTAACAAAATTAAGTGTGACCTTCATGTTTTCTTTTTGAGAAAAACATAGTTGAATGTCTACTAGTCCTATGTTTCAAGGCCAAAATCTTTTTTTTTTCACATGGTATCTCTTTTTTTTTCTTTCTTTTTAGACCTTCTTTTAGTATCTTTTAGTTTTCAGGGGTGTGCATTTATGTAGTTGATTTAAATGTCTTTAAATTACTGACGACTTTGGCCAGTCGAGTGGCAGATTCCAAATTCTTTCGTGACTTCTATAAACATCAGACCACACTCGAGAAATCTTTCTGGAGGACTAAGATTTAGACAACTTTTATTGTCATTTTTTATACACAGAGTGCATAGAAAATGAAATTTCGTTTTGCACAGCTTTCAGACAGTGAATGAGCAACAGCTTAGCAGTAAAATGAACATTTCCATTTCATAAAGTGCAGTAGTGATCAAACGTAAACTGTGTGGGAGAAAAAAACATGGTGAAAAAATGCATTGATATGGAGGTTCAGAGCATTTCAAGACAGATATATATGGTGCAAAAATGTAGTATTTGGTTAAGTGTTGTCAGTGTGATGCACAGTCAGTGACTTGATTTAAGATTTTTTTCAACAGTTCAGCATTCTGATGCCTACGGAAGAGGGTTAGGGCCACTGGAAAAAAAAAATGTTAACTGACTTTTTTAATTTTATTTCAGTTTAACATAGGAAAAAAAGTCAGAATTCTGTCTTTTTTCTCAGAATTCTGACTTTTTTTTTTTAGAATTCTGACTTTAATCTCAGAATTCTGACTTTATTCTCAGAATTCTGACTTTAATCTCAGAATTCTGACTTTAATCTCAGAATTCTGACTTTATTCTCAGAATTCTGACTTTAATCTCAGAATTCAGACTTTTTTCCATATTAAACTGAAATAAAATTTAAAAATCAGTTAACTTTTTTTTTTCAGTGGAGAAAAGCTGTTGCAGAATATGCTGGACCTGTATCAGATACTGCAAAGCCTCTTCCCAGAGGGCAGCAGGGAGAACAGTCCATGGTGGGGGTGTGAGGGGTCACTTAGGGGCTGGGAACACACGCAGTCCCATTAGACAGTTCTTTTGATCTCACCTCACTGTTCAAGCCTCTGTTCAAGCCAGATTGTTCTTGAGCACAAGGAATCGACTCTTCGTGGTTCAAACAGAACAAACCTCCTACAAAATGCTGAATTTCAATGTTAATTCCATATAGACTTAGAGACTTAGACTTAGACTCAATTTTATTTGTCCCTGGGGATTACTCATTCAGGCATATTCTGGTTCCAGTAACTTATATAGAGTACAAAGATGCCATTAAAGACAAAAACCAATCAACCGACAATATAAAAAAAGTGTATATAGAACAAAAAAGCATAAAAAAGGAAAAAGTTGTAATGTCGTGTAATATGTTTCCCTTAGATATAAAAATATCCGCACAGTAGAGAGCTAAGGGAAGACTACACAATAGTTGACTTGGGTTATTGCACTTTTAATGCAGATGTACCGACCTTATAAATAAGTAAAAAATAACACAGGCTACCAAGTAGTTGACATGTGTTATTGAACAGTGAGAGAGAAGAATATTGCACATGAGTTACAATGTTTTGCATAAGATGTCCAAGGAGGGGGATGCTGACACGTGTCCCTTTTTCTATCACATCTAATGTTATATGAACAGCATGAAATTTAAGCCCTTTTGGATGAAAACATAATCATTTCCTTTTTTTTTTTTTTTCGTTGCAGAATATATTTTTCTTATTTAATTTAATGTCTCAGTATGCTAATATTTATATATAATATTCTTATGTCCAGAGTTGTTAGAGAATCTACAGGCTGTAATGTTGTCATAATTCTGCATTATTTTAATAGTTTTTTTAAAATTACAGGATACCTTCTTAAGTCATCATATCGTCATCCAGAATCCATTTATTGGATAACCATAGAACCATGAGAAGAATCTTTGCTGAGGATCCAAACTGGTCCCTGGAGTTGGTTCCCAGATTATCCATCAGGTGTCTGGAGACCATTATAAACACCTTTGGCGGTATGTATTTAGCATCTTATAGTGTTTGAAAGAGTTCTACTAAACAATTTTCTCAAATGTATTATCTAATTTACACTTGTCGACATTATACAAGAAAATAAAATGTTATTCTTACATTTGAACTGAGAGAAAAAATAAAATGGAAATGGTGAGGCTTATTTTTTTTTTATTCTTAGTTTTTTAAAGGCAGTCCTGTTCAAACTAACCAACAAGCCATGTAGGGGACATATTGCATATGTTTGCAAACATGCTGGTAGCATCATGCTGTAGAGATTATTTATCTTTTTAAGAAAAAGGGAGGTTTGTCAAAATGAACGGAGAGTTTGGCAAAGCTAAATTAGAGGAAAATCCTGGGGTAAAAAAAAAAAGCTGTAATATCACTGAACCCTAAACCAAACAGACCAGTTCCACGATTCAATGGTTTATTGTTGTGTTGCTTCTTGTGCATCTTTTAATAAATAAAATTAATGAAATTTCTGCTTGTTACAGAAACGCAAATATTTGAACAACTCACACCCAAGCAGAAAGATTTCGTTCAGGAGAGGCTGTCTCCTTCGCTGCCTCTGCATGTGACTGCCGACGTGATCCCTGATGGCGTTTACTGGAAGCGGTGCTGCGAGCAGAGGTGGGACATCTGTGATGTCTTGGATTATGGCGGCAGCTGGAAACGGATGTTCTTCGAAAGGCACTTGGAGAACATGATCGAACTTTTCATCCCAGGTGTAACAGAGCTGAAGACGGTTCTCAGCATACTCCCTTTTTGTAAAAGTCATGTCAGGAGGTTAAACATCTCACAGCTGCTGCTGCCTGTTAAGAAGCCTCCAAAGGGGAAGATGGATAAGCAGTTAGAATCAGGCTTGGATATTAACATTGAGGAACATGAGGCCTCTATGGACCACTTTGACTTTGGCCCTGTCTTAGATCAGCTGATAAACCTGGAAGATCTCCGCTTGCAGTACAGAATCAAACAATGTGGATTGAACTTTGAATGGTCAATGTTTGAAATAACTGACAGAGACTGTAGATCCCTGGGCATGGCTCTAAAGTTCAGTAAAACTCTGAAGGTAAGCATTTATGTCATTTAATTTATAATGCTGCATGTTTCACAGAATAGAAGTTGTAATCTTCCTAATTTCATTTACTTTAAGGAAGGATATTTGTCTTTTTTCCTTTTATAAATCATACTTGTTTTAGATTTTTTAAACTGTTTTTTTCTGCACAGAATTGACCTGTCATCTATTTATCACCCTGGTCAGATTACTGCAAGACCTGTAGCATCAAATAATGAAAGTCATTCATTAGTCTGTAAAAAGTTACAAAGCTATTTATCTTTCCCTCTAAATCAGTTTGAGCAATTATTTAAAAAATAGCAATATGCTTTTATTCAGGTTATCTATATCTAACATTAAATTAGATTTAAAATCGGAAACATCCGTGAAAAAAAAAGAAGAAACCTATGCCACCATTTCACTGAACACTGCTATCTATACAGCTTTATATGGTCAAATGTCTCTAATTTGCTGGAACAGAAAGCTAACGTCTGGCTGAGTCTGAAAGTATCACATCTTAAATGAAAATATTTTATGATATTTCCTGCTGTCCAGTAAAAGGTCTGTTTTCCATATTTATTCCCATTTGTTTTTAATAAAGTATTCACAAGTGTATACTTGAAGTTGTTGATACTGTTGTTTCTAACATATCTGGTATGTGACTACAGCGTCTGAGGCTTCGTCAAAGCCAGGTTGAGGCCAAAAAGTGTTGCCTGCTGGTGAGAGCCCTTCGGGACCACTCCTCCCTGAGAGAGCTCGACTTAGCTCACAACGTGATTGGAGACGGTGGGGCCACAGCTGTCAGCGAGCTACTCACCAGAAGCAAACTGGAGAAACTCAACTTGTGCAACAACAAAATCGGCGACCTAGGAGCCAAAGCGATAGCTCAGGGTATGTCAAACAACTGCACTCTTTCGTCCCTTAACCTGTGTCTGAACGTGGTGACAGATCAAGGGGGCCAGGACATCGCCAAGGCCTTAGAGAACAACAGGACCCTGAGGAACTTACACCTAGGAGGCAATGAGATGACCTGGTTAACTGCAGTTGAATTGTCCAAAGTGCTGCAGAAGAATACAACTCTGAAGAGCATCAACCTGACCTGCAACAAGCTCGGAGAGGTAAGTTAGGACATGGCATGATGACTGCTCCTCTCTTCACAGCTATTATTGTGCTCCTTTCTCAATGAGTTTTAAAGTCTGTTAACACAGCACTAGAATTTCCCCATTGTGGGACAATAAAGGGAATTTTCTTTTTTTCTATTCTATTATTTGTTATGGAGCTGCAGCAGATAAACACTATGATACTAGATTAGGCAGAATGTAGTAGGAAAGTCTGAAATACACCAAAAATATGTTCAGGGTCCTCATAGGCAGGAAAATGTGTGTTTATCTTTGTTTGATGTACTACTTAATTAATACCTGATAGATGTTCAGGAGACGTGTAAGTTCTATGGAACACATCCTACACATTTTTTATGATTTTTTTTTTTTTTTGCTGAGTTCGAATATATTTTTGGCTTTTTTAAATTAATTTTTTTACACATTTTGAAATTCTTAACACTAGGATCTTTCTGCTATTTCTACTCTGTTCAGGCTTGGATTGAATTTCCATATTTTTGCTTCGTTACATTCAACCAATAATGTTGCTCCAAATGTGAAAATTTAAGTTTAATTTATCATTAAAAACTTTCATTAAGCCATCAAAAGGTGAGAAGTAGTTTTCCCGCATTGGGTCCGTCTGCACATACGTGTCTGCAGCAAGTAACCAGGACGGCCGTGAAGTCCTAGGATTTTTCAATTATTCATAGGGATGTTTGCAGGGATGGAGAGCAGACTTAAGTATTTTCCCATGAGAGGTATATCTTACTTTTCATCTTTCTCATGATCTCTTCTTTCCAAGATTTCACGGTATGCTGTGTCTCTGTCTGGAATACTGGAGGATTAGAAAGTAACTCAGACAGCAGAAATTTAATACCACAGGTATCTCTGACCTCAATTCAGTCTTTGTAAGAACAGAAATCAGTGTATATATAAAAATAAAAAAAACAATGACAGCAAAAATTGTGAGCTAGCAATTGGGATTTTTCATAAGGACGTACCAAACACTGTGTTACTTTGTCGCTTCACTCCCATTATTTTTGTGTGTTTGTGCAGGCTGGAGGTAAAGCTTTGGCAGAGGCGATGTCTTACAACAGCACTCTAACAGAATGCGATATCCGCCAGACAGACGTTGATGAGCAGAGTGCTGCCTCCATTAACCAGTCGGTGTGGGCCAATCAGAGTGCAGAGTGGGACAAGCAAGCTCAGCAAGGGAGAGCAGGAAACTCCATCAGTACTTAGTATAAACCTGCAATCGTCAGTTACTGAGTCTACAACCACCCCATACAAGGACGTTTATACTCAGGAGCCACAGCATTTCAGAGGATACCCCATCACCACAGCATCAGGAACAAGCATTGTGTTATACAGAAGCATGCAGTAAAATATATTTTTTTCTCTTTATTAGAGAAATAGATTAAGAGGCAGAATTCCCTGGAAAAAAGTTACAGAAAAATGTCTTGAAACTTTTCAACATTTTGTCTCAACCTTTAAAGTATTTTACTAGAATACCAAGTAACATATAAATGTGAAGTGGCAGAAAAGTTATGATTCTCAATATATATAACAAATAAAACGCTTGATGGGTGGCCATGCATTGATATAGTGCTTCTGATAGCCTTATACATAAGAGAGACAGAGCACCTGTGTATAATTTAATCTCAATATGGATGCAGCTCTTTGTCAAAGGACTAAGAGCTTTGTTAGAAAGCACTAAAAAACAACCAATATAGTGAAGCAGAGAAATATATAATAAAATCGGGTGAACGGTTGTTTAAAGCAGGATTCTTTGACAGTCCAATAGGAAATCTCTTTATCCGTAAAAGAAAAGAACTAAGTCAAAACTGCAAACCTACTAAAACATGTTAATCCACCTTGAATTAGTACCGAGGTGGACTGAAAACATACAAAAAAATTAATCTCTGTAGTAAATAATGATGGTGCCAACATCCTAATATAGGGTTTTACTAAGAGTTGATGGAAAGGGGAAAAGTAAAGCAACCCAGGACTTGTTTTTGACTGAAGACAGTGGGGATGGTTCGCCTTCTAGCAGGACAATAACCAGATTACGATAAATAGTTAAGCAAAGTCATAAAACCTTACAAGAATGTGAAATAGGAAGAGATTAGATGTGCAGTGCAGACAGATTGAGCAACCACAGATAACAGTAGAACACTAGTTTTTGTGATCATTTTCCTTTATTGAATTTTGTATGCGGTTTGAAACAGTTTTTTTGGTATTAAGTCCTCATGTTACATCAAGGCAGCTTTGTGGTGATACTAAAATACACAACAGATGTTTTAAACATACAATATTAGCTAGTAAGGAAGCAATTAGTGCTATTTGTGTCCCTAAAATATAAAATCAGTAATAAAAAATCCTGTTTTCATTAACCTTGTAAAACATAAAGACAGAATTAAGAAAAAGAACCTCCATGTTTTTAATATGAAACAACTGTGCTGTATGTGTTGAAGTCAATACCTCATCTTTTGAAGCATTTTCAAGTGTTGTACAAATGTGTTTAAAATAGAGAACATCCGATACTGTTTTTTAAAGGCAATACCGATTATTTTGACATCACTCTATATGATCCTGTGTGCTGAAAGGAACCAAAGGGAACCAAAACTGCTCAGATGAATTTAAATATGCGTGACGTTGATTTTAGCTGATTTTAACTGTGATGCATTTATCAGAGTAGTTTATACACCATTAAACATCTGAAGGTCAAAACATTTTCCTGCTGTCTTGGCCTCAGTGTTTCTATCTGTGAGAGACACTAAGCTAAAGCTAATATTTACATGAACAGTCATCACTCTTAACTTTATCTTATTTACAGTACAAAGCCTCCCTGCCCTACACACAAATTTATACGGATACAAAAAGGTGAGTCCCAGTCATTCTCGAGTCAAAGAGCACATACAAGCTTTTTTTTTTTTTTTTTTTTTACTAATCTACCTACCTACCAGACATGATAAAGGGTTTAATGCATTGCATTACAAAATCCTCTATTCTAACAGAAGAAAGCTACTGGCCTCTCAGACAGGTTTATATATCAAGATTTTTTTTTTGGTCATGTTGAATGTTAACCTTGCCCAAGTAAAACAAATCTTCTGGAATATTATTAGTTAAAAGAAAAAAAGAGTGTGATGAAATTTCACAGTGAGGTTTGCAGACGGATTATAACTGTGAGGATGTAATGATTTCAGACTGATAAAAACTAAATTATCTCTAAAGTTTGAGGAAACTGAGATATGACCAAACCAAGTAAAACCGATCAACTTGGGTTGTTTCTTTAGCGTTAGTTCAGCTGATGCCTTTGAGTCTTGATTTTTTTTAGCCCTTCAGCGTTTTCCAGGCTAAGGACCCCAAAACTGATGGCGAGATGGAGCGGGGACCCCCTAACTATATATATTGTATGAAATTGTGTTATATCAATCTGGTCCTATAACCACTCTATTACATATGAAGTAATATAATGAAAGTATTTCAATTCCTATGTGTCGCTAAATGTGTGCATTGATGACTGAGAGACATCTTCTGCCTCCACTTATTTGTTTACTACAATGTGTTGATTCATGTTAATGTGTATTTATAGACATTTCAATCAGTGGAAAAAATTGATGGGGGAATATGACAAAAAAAAGTCTAATCAACCAAAACTTACGTGACCCCCTTGCAGTACCTCTGTGGACCCCCTAGGGGTCGCAGACCCCTGTTGAAGACCTCTATCATAAGCAATATATAAAAATGTGATGATAAAAATGTATCTTATTGTAACCATAGCAGATTAACACACAGATGCTGCAACAATTTGTCTCAGAACTTGGACCTAGTAATGAGTTAACATCCGAGGTCAGTCTGACATTTCTGTGTTGTTGCCGTGCTGACTATTAGCAGATGATCAACCAATAGAAATATATTCCATTACATTTGATCAAAAAGAATGTATAATTCAAATTATATTGTATGTGGGTTAGTTGAAGGATGTCTGAATCTATTAAATTCTTTAAACTTGGAACAAGAAAATATCAAGTCTAGTATACAAAAAGAACCGAGCAGCACACTAACATCAGAATGAAGGAATGTTTAAAGCCAAATGGCTGTCTCATACTATCCTGAGGTTTAGGGATATTGCATAGGTGCTATCTATACATTTTTGATCATTTAAACAGTCAAGATTTAATCTAGCTTCCTCCTTTGTGATGCACCACAGATCCCTCTGGATGATTTCAAGTCAAAGCCTCAGTCTGTGACCAGTATCCACTTAAGCTCTAATCTTGCTTTGTCTTTATGCTTGTGATGGTAGGAGAGAAATCCTCTTTTACCTGATATCTTGGTTGGCATATAGACTGATGTTACAGAGACTTGGTTACTCCAAGGGGCTGCACTTTATCTCTGGTTCTCTTTTTCAATATGAAGTTATGCTACAAAAATTAAAGATTATTTAAAGTGTTTTACACGTGATTACTAAGGGTACAACAAAGTGAGGAGGATGTTGTGAAACTAAAGCTAAAACCAATGTTTTATTTACATTTTACATTTTGAAACAGATCTCATTCATGGTTTCATTTTCATATTAGTTTGCATTTCTATTAATCAACACTAGTATTGAGAATGGTGAAGATAAGTACTGTTTATTTGCTTTTTGTTTTTTTTGGGGGGGGGGGGTGTATTTTAATGAATGTGGAACTAGCAGTATTAAATCCAGACCTGTCTTTAGAGCCAGATAAAAAAAAAAAAAAAAAAACTCTGGATGCCTCTCTGATATACATCAGCAGCAATGCAGAGCTTGCAAGACAATATCTGTGTTACATTATGATGAAAGNAAAAAAAAAAAAACTCTGGATGCCTCTCTGATATACATCAGCAGCAATGCAGAGCTTGCAAGACAATATCTGTGTTACATTATGATGAAAGTCCTTTTTGATCTATTTATGGCCTCATGGAAAACATCAGAAAGAATGTTTGAACTGATTTATAGGAAGAGGCGATTTTCAAGCAGGATGACATCAGAAAATCAATGTCTCCATGACATAGTACAGACTGCTGCACTGTAGTTTTATTAGGAAGAGGCTGAGATGAGATGGTTCTGATTGGGAAAGCTGATATTTCTTGCAAATGGTTGATGCTAGGCACTTAAACACAGAGGTAGCCTGGGTAGTGCAGCCAAATGTGAAATAAAAAAGATATGGTTTAAAATGATTATCCTGTTTAGGAGTCTTATGTCCCTCAGCCACTCCTTGCTAAATTATTTATCATCCTCCTGTTCTATATTTGGCAAGGAGGGGAGTATAATGTCATTGCACACACACTGGTTTCTGCTTACTGGATCATTATCTCTACCAGACATTTAATGTTTTTATCTGTGCTGATTTTGAATGAATGGCTCTAATCTGAATCTTCTACATGCCTTTTTTTGCCTTTCTACATAGGCCTCACTAATGACCTCATCAGAGGCATTTTTATGATAAGAAACTCCTGAGTCTTGCTCAGCTTTGACTCAGTCATTGTGCATGACTATTCTAAGCTAAGTGTGTTTGTTGCCCTACTTGTGCATCAGTACACTATTGTTCTTATTAAATTCAATTCCAATCAATTCAGTCATTCAATTTAATTGAACTTAAAGTGTTCACACCCTGTGTTTATATCAAGATTTTATCTCAATGACCAAGACAAATTAGTGCATAATTGTGAAGTGGAAGGAAAATGATGTATGGTTTTCCAATCTTTCTAGAAATCAAATTATGGAAAGTATTCAGTCCCCCAGATGCTCCTTTCTACATGCTGAACTATAGACATTATCGACTATAGACATGGCATTCTTTTCACATCCCAGTTGAATAATAACATCAGATTTAATGTTTATAAATGATTCTGACAAACAGACTTTATGTGCTAGTTCTGACATTTTGAAGACTCAGATGTCTAAAGAATAAAAATAAATGTCATGAATATAGAAGAACAAATCTTTGCAAAAGAAATTCTTTTTTTTTTAATCCGTACAATGAGAACTGTATATATGTTAGGACAGTAATGAACTTACACTGTTAATATGATACTGAGCCTGGTTCTGCTGGAGGTTTCTTCCTGTTAAAAGGGAGTTTTTCCTCTCCACTGTCACTACAAGCATGCTTAGTGTGAAGGATTGCATTTGAGTCAATGAGTCGATGCAACCAACTGGTTTTCCTTAGATAGAAAACTTTGTATCAATTTGACTGTATGATCTGGTTGAACTGTTAAGTGCCTTGAGATGACTTGTGTTGTGAATTGTCACTATATAAATAAACTGAATTGAAACTGAATTGAATATCTATAGTTTACTGTGTGTTTGCCTGATTTTGAAATAGTTCAAATTACTCACAGAAGACAGCATAGTCAGAGGTTTTACTCAAGTAGGAGTAGCGATACTTTATAAGAATATTGCTCAAGTAAAAGTAAAAAGTATGGCACATAAACCTACTCCTAAAAGTACATTTTTGTTCAAATTGTTACTCAAGTAAATGTAACTGAGTAAATGAATCTAATTACTACCCACCCCTGGTGTATGGACAGATTTTCATTTGGATTTAGGTTCGTACTTTGACTAAGTCATTATAATACATGCATGTGCTTTGCTTTAATCCATTTCAGTGCATGTCTTGTATGTTTTTAATTCTTGCCCTGCTGGAAGTTGAACCGTTATTTCATCCTTATATACTCTGCAGCCTTAATCAGGTTTTCTTCGAGTACTGACTTGTATTTAGTGCCATTCATCTTTTCATCAGCTCTGACCAGCTTTCCTGCACCTGCTTAAGAAAAGCATTGACACTGCATTGCCCTACCACCACCATTTCATTGTGGGGAGAGTGTTTTGCAATGTGCAGCCAAACATAGGGTTCAAGTAGGCCAAAAAGTTTTGGTCTTTTCTGAGAGAAGCATCTTCATCCAGCTGTCTGCCTCAACCCCCTTCATGACCTGTGGCAACCTGAAAGCAAGACTTTGTGTAGGTTTTTTTCTTGCTACTCTTTAAGGCGTTTTTTATTTCATTTTATTTTATTTTTTATGTTTTGCCATGATTTGCAGTCTCTCTGACTAAATTACTTCCTGGATTATAAAATATGTTCAAAGCTTGGGATATTCTTTGAAGCCTAAACCTGCTTTAAATTCTCCTCGGCTTTGTTTCTAACCTGCCTGCTGATTTTCTTGGTTTCAGTGATGCTATTTGTTTTACAAACACAACCTTTCAAGGTTCCTCTGGAATTTATTTTGAGGTATTGGAATATAGGGTGTTAAAATAAATACAAACTACAGTATTTTTGATGTCTATTTGAATAAACAAAACAAAAAAAAACTCTAATAATCATACACATGATGGGGATCAAGTTTCTAGCGCTGTTGCATTTCAATCCAGGCTGGGATCTGCATGCGTCTGCCTGCAATCTGAATGTTCTCCCTACGCATGCTTGGCTTCTTTCCTCCAACTCGAGCTTCCTCAAACAGTATAGAAAACCTTTAAGTTAGGTAAACTGGTTTCTCTAAATTATCTTTATGTGTGAATATCCATGATTTTTTTTTTCCTAAGTGCGTCTCATGCTCTGTGACTATGTGTTGCACGTGAAACCTTGGGGTATAAAATGATGGAGGAATCATTTTCCTTCCACTTTACACTCCTGCATTAATTTGTGTTATGTAGAAATCTGTGTTTCTATTTTGAATAAAAGAGGAAAAACTCACATTAAATCAACATTAGAATTGTGAAACATTCCAAACCAGGAGTAAAGAGGTCTTTCAGCCCTAGTTTGTTTCATCTTTTTGGCAGCTGTTGGTCAGAGAGATGTCTCAACACAGGAGCCATTCCTGTGCAGAGAGCGGTGGTCATGGTTGAGGCATCCTTCGTTGCGATGCACGATGAGCACAGGAAAGCACAGGGCATCCTGATAGGCTGGAGGATTCTCCTCGCTGGTCTGCTGTCCTGACAGACAGCGAGTGCTCTCAGTGGGACAGGATTGCTCATTCAGGCTCCCGCTGCTCCTCCACAGGCAGCTCCGCCTGGACCCGTACAGCCGCCCTAAAGAGAAGCGGCTGGCGCTGAAGGGGATGCGGGGGCTCGCTGTGTTGCAAATGCTCAGAGCGCTGCGGGAGAAGATGGAGGAGCTGCTGATGGTGCGGTGGCAACGTTCACAATTCTGCCTGTAGCTGCCATAGCGCCCGCATATAGAGTAGCTGTTGCCGCTCCCTGAAAGCTGGGCCAGATCCATCAGGACTGCTTCCGAGTAGCTGGGCACCAGCTGCTGGTTGGAGCGAATGTGCCACTCTAGCTCTGTGCTGTCAATAGTGTTGACTCGTGGGATACGTCGACAATATGGACGCTCTTCAGATGGCGTTGCTGGCACATAGTCAAAACCAAACAGCTTTTCTACATGGTAGTGCACGCAGGCTGTGCGGTACTCCATCAGCACCCGCAGAGGCCAAGACAGAGTGAAAGCAGCAGCCACCCAGAAAGCAGAGTTGGAAGCGTACCAGGGAGGATGAGTGGGGTCAGAAAAGGCAATCATGTGCTCCTTAAAGTCAACATTCTTCAAATGCATCCCCTCACGGGCTTCCATGTAGTCATCTAGGCCCTCGTTTTCTGTAAAGAAGCGAGCCCGCTGTGTTAGATATGTGTTTTCTGAGTCCACGTTGGCAAAGCTAAAGCACTTAGTGAACCTCAGCCTGCTGATAGGGAATCCCTCCAAACCTAGGAGGTGCTTTGAGATGTCCTTAACCCCACAGTTACCATAGTCAAACTCTGCCTCAGCGACATGGGTGTTCACTCTCTCATGATAAACCTGCGTGGTGGTGTACGCATCTCCGTTTCGGTAGCGGGTCACCTGCCGGGTCCTCCTGACATAGTGGTAGCTGATGGCCTTCCACCAGACGCAGGGCGTGGCCTGCTGCATTCGCTGTATGCGCTCCGCCACGCTGTCCACGTCCACCTTATACTGCAGCTCGTTCCTGGCGTGGCAGTGCCAGCACTCTACCAGGTAGACCACGTAGAGCATGACCAGGAAAGCCAGAGGGATGTAGATGTAGCCGTTGGAGCACGGACTGTCGTGGTACATCATAGACTTTCCCTTGTAGGCTCTGTCGAAGGAGAGACGCGTGACCTTTGCCACCTGGCACCAGGCTATCACCCCCACGCATCCGTACATGAGCAGGGACAGAAGCAGGCATTTCCAGTGAGACTCCTGGCACAATGACTTGGTCAAAGACTGTTTGTGGGGATGCTGCTGCAGGAAAAGAGGGACACACGGAAGTCAGCAGTAATAATAAGCTAATAAAGCAAATACAACATTTATTATAAAACTGCAATCGAACTATGACATGAATTACATATGAAAAGAAAAAGCTGAAGGTAGTAGCTCATATAAATAAAATATTTATTAAAGAACTGCTTCTAAAGTGCTTTTAAATTTTATATATGAGCTGTTTACATGTGAGCTGTATCAACCTGCCTGATGTCTAGGACTGAGCATGTAATAATACGCTGATTCATAAGCTGTTTTAATCTTAATGCCAATGATATAGCCTCTAATATATCCATCATCTCATCAGTATCTGTTTGTCAATTCTATCAGTTCACACATGACTGTGCATGAATGGAGAACAGCACTTTCCTCTGTTTGTTCTACTCCTAACTGAGATATTTTTTCTCAGTTTTAGCTCCTCCCTCTCTTAATTTAAAGTCAGTTGTTGTCATTGAAGTTTGCATGAAGTAGTTATCTGTACAGAAGGTTTTTTTTTTTTAAGACACAGTTTCAGAACCTCTTAGATTTACGCCGTACCATACAGTTTTAATTCCTAATTAAAGTGCTAGGATGACTGTGGTATTCTCCCCTTCCATTCTTCACTTGCTGCAGCAAACTGCCGGTCAGCTGGCTGATAAGAGGTAACATCATGCCACGAGGATACCAACCATCATTTATCTTATTTATACAATTGGGAAGTTGTTGATTAGCTCCCTGTGTTTTTCTAAGCTTTTTACTCAGTGTCAAACTTACTATAAATTAAAACAATCGCTGCAACTAATGATTATGTTGCAAATCAATTAATCAGTCGATTATTTTTTCGTTTAATCAATTAATAATCGGTTAGCCAATCTGCTTTTTTTATTAAATTAAACGAGTTGAAACTAAAACTTTTTTGGATTGGGCATATTGCCAGACAAAAACATATTTTGTTTGTCTTAAATGCAAAATGTTTATATATTTTTTCACAATTTCGATATCATTGCTGCTCTAAGTGGGTCGCTAAAAGCACAGCTAAAGGACAGCTAAAACAAAAAGTCAGCTAAAAGTATATTTTTCTATCTCTATACTAAAATAGTTGATGATATTTCAATAACCGATTAATTATGATCAATCTGATTACTTGTTTCAGCCTTAATTCAATGTATAAAAAATGGTCATAATCCTTATTTTATGTCAGTTGCAGCATGAATAATTGTTTTCTGTTTAAAATAAAAGCAAAAAGATCATGGTTGGTTTAAATATTTACAGTATGGACTCAAATACACATCAATTCACATTGACGTTGATTAAAAGATATCACTTGTGTAGCACTTTGAGATTTTTCTTAATGAAAAGTGCGGTACAAATTGGATTTATTATTATTATTATTATTATTATTATTATTATTATTATTATATAATCCAGTTCCATAGATCATCTTTAAAATACATTTTTATTTTTAAATTCACGCAAGAAGGCAAACAACTAAAAGCTGTTTTTGATTTAAAAAATCTGACAATTGTTAGCGCTTACAAATAAAATGGTCAAATCATTTTTAGGTTGGATTTTTTTCTTAGTGGATAATGATGTAAATTTGGACTGCACCAAACAATAATTTTGCTAACTGTTTAATCTGTTGATTATTTTTTTCAATAATCGATAAATAATCGGCTAGCCAAAGTTTTCTTAAAGAACACTTTTTAGAAATTAAAACAGGTGAAAATAAAAATTTTCCACTTGAGGAGTTCTGGACAGAGCATATTGACAGATGAAAAAGAATTTTTCTTTTTATCTTAAATGCAAAATGTTAATAAATATTTTTACAATCTCTGTATAATTACTGCTCTAGGAGGGTTGCTCTGTCAGCAAAAGGCATGTTTTATAGTCTCTATACTCCAGTTAATGATTAATCGATTACTAAATTAGTCAAGAATTCTTTCAATGATTGATTAGACAGATTAATTGTTTCAGCCCTAATGTAAATATACGTGTTAGAAAGGGAGTTGTCTTTTAAATTGAGCTAATTGAAAATAGTATTGTGACAGGCTTTATCAATATAACATCGTATCATGATAAAGCTGCTGATTTAAACACCCTTTTTATTCATGATTATCATAATAATGTGAGAAAACCAAGTCATAAAACTGTAAATTTAAGTCTAAAGTAAGGACTATCCTGGTAACTAGTTTGGCTGACCATAAATAAAACAAATAAATTGTGAAGATTTGTCTTTCGGCCATGATAAAAATGACCACAAAAAGCAGTATGACCAATATATTATTGTTTTGTTTTTCATAGATTTTAACATCAAGATTGTCCTATGCAAGCATATTTTAAAATATAATGGTTGGACTGATTAAAATCAGGCAATTTTATATTAGAGAAACAGCACACACCACCTGTGACACTTTTAGACTACAAAGGCGCAACAGAAAAAACTGTATTATACTGAAACTTTTTTGTATATTTTTTTCACATAAAATAGTTCTAGTGCATATACTCAGTGAAAATAAAAATCATGACATTCCATTTTTACCCTCTACCGTCACCTTGTATCAACAGGACTATGTTATTAGTTTTCTCCCCTATACTATGTTAACATTTTGCATTATCCTGGAAAAAAAACTATCCAGATTGTCCATTGCCCTGTGTATCATCAGGTGCTTTCTTTTATTAATCTCAAAGGATTTGTACATGATATAGATCTAGGAATTGAGGTTGTAACATTAGTTTCTAATCAGTTAACTCTTTGTAGACTGATTTAAATACATTTTTTGGATCAGTATCCTGCTAAAAGGCATAGTAGTGACCGATTTAGTGGAGTCCACCAGATTTTCTACAGATACCAAGAGGGTTCCCAATGGAAACAAAAGAAACAGGTATGAAGCATGATGGTTCCTCCACTGTGCTTCAAAAGTAGGCATTAGGTACTTTTTCACATAGCTTTCGTATTTGTTTTATCCCAAATCAACTCTGAGTGTTTTCTGCCGATTAACTCAGGCTAAGTTTCGTTTTGGGATTTCTGTTTAAAGACTAAAAAAGATTAGACTGAAGGTTAATGGTTTCCCTTTAAAGCCCTTTTTTCGGTTTATTTGGCTGTTAGCTTTGGGTCATTATCTGGATAATTCTGCAACACAGTGGCAATATATTTTTAGGTTTCTTTCAAATGCTATAAGATATTTCCTTAAAATATCTCCATGTTTTAAATCATCCATATTAGTTTGAAATCTACCAGCCTTTGCGAAAAAATAGGTCAACGATATTCCAGGTTCTCCACTGTAACAGTCAGTGGGGGAATTTACCATACATTCAAATGTTGTGTATGACAAACCAACATGCTTTTAGTTAAATAAAACAATGCAAATTTCTAGATTTATAGCAATGATATTAATATTAATAAAGTTTGTGCACAACTTTTATATCGGTATGAATATAATTGTTTAATTTTATTTTAATTAAAAAATGCTTATTTTGTGATGTGGGGAGTTGTTTCTTCCACATACTCCAGTAGAAAAGATATATCTTTGTTAATATAGCTTTCCTTCACTATACTATCCTCAGCATGTTTTATACATCAGTTTCATAATGAATCCAACACACTGGTTCTATGCGCCCTCACTAACAGACAAACATTAATAATAGATGACTCTTTTTCATCCATAATTATCCTCCCTACTTTGGTCACATGATCCTCAAGTGTCTTGCCAACCTATAAGGCTACACCCCATGGAGCACAGGGGACAAACAGTGAAACTCCCTACTGAGAAAAGGCAGCTCCTTATTTACTCAACAGAACCCTACCTTTGCTTAAATGGAAATAATAAACGCCACATGCTGTACTTTTAGGCTCATGTTACATTTAATGTTTAAATGGCAAAGATAACATTTCTATGCAAGGTTGTGATCCCTATGAATAGATGTGTGAGAAATATAAAAATAAATGCACCTGTGTGCAGAAGAAGATGCTTTGATAGGTGAAATGTATTAACACTGATGTGAGAGGAATATAAAATAGAATCATTTTGAGCAACAAATGAGATGCCAACTATGAATCCACTGTCTGAAAACATGGAGGAGCTGTTCATTAGAGCTGATAGCAGAGAAAGAAAGGAAGTGACTCAGCATCATAAACACTGTAAGGCGGACATTTCTGTTATGTTGACAAAGAGATGCCTTTGCACTTAGTAAAAGATATTGTGGAGGATGTTTTTTTTTTTTTTCCCTGGATGGATCATCAAAATAATTGGTATTCCTAATTGTCAATCATTCTAGTGATATGTTTAAGTAAGGCTCTCCTATCTGCTCATCCCAATTTTTACTTACTGGTGGTGAGTCTGACATAGTGAAAAAAATTGCAAATCTTCTTTTGGAAAGTAAGATTGGATGAGCGATGCAAACAGCAACTTTTAAACAGAATGTGCACAAGTAGAAATGGGCTTGTGCACACTCTCACACGCGTTTAATAGGCTTTACCTGTCAGGAGAGGGTACAGGGTTGTGCATGTGCACTTTTTTTGGACAGGGCAGGTCTTTTCAAAAATTCACAAAAAATCCTCCACTATACCTTTAACGACATTAAACTGCCTTAAAATTGCTAAAGGGATTGATGCAGCCTCCAATTAAAACTTTTAAAAAGAAATATCCGCCCTCATGATTACCCTTTATCCTTCTCCTTAGATGCAATTATCATGGACAAATCACTATCTTTGTTCTAAGCGAGGGGAAGTGTGAACTGTTCCAAAGTTTACTGATGGATAGTTGCATTAATTTGGATTTGATAAAATCACAGAGGACCAACACCAGCAGCTGAGATAGGTCCTTAAATCTTCACTCACTGTGAAACTTACCGCTGAACCCCACCCATCTTGTTCAGCCTCCCCAGACACTGATACCCTGATCCCCATCTTGAAATGTACTTTCATCTGAGGTAAAATGCTTCAGACATTTTTTTCAGGATCAGTAATGGATTCCACACAATGAATGAGAGGGCGATGAGAAATGCCCTGAATATGTATCTCTGTGTGATTGTTGATTATGCACACTTTTTCTCTCCACTTAGGTTTTCATTATTTTTCTTAGAAACAGCTCAAAGTAAACAATCCACTTCATTGGCAAGGACCTTTTAGTGGCTTCTCTTCCTGTGTAGGGTGTCAGTGAATCTCTGCTGAATAGTCTCCCCTTTAATCATAGTTTTCTTTCTACAAAGAAATATTTTTACGATCTGTTAGACATAATGATCAAGATTAACAGAAGAATTAAAAAACTTTTTAAATATATTATTTTGTATATACTGAATTGATTAATTAGACAAATATCCGTTTTTTAAATCACCAAAATATAATACCTTTAGGTCAATATTTATTAATATACATCTATATTACCCCATCAGTCAAATAGGTATCCAAATACATAAAGTAAAATTCATATATTTATGGTTTTCTTGACGATATCAGTAGCTTATAGTGTTTGTGCTCATTCTACAAAAGCATATAGTTCAATATAATACTTATACACCCATTTTAAATCAGTGAAACGGTCTTTTGGAGGGAAAAAAAATGATGTGCCTTTAAATAAATGTCACACATTCAGGGATACTTTCTTTTGACATAATAAGAGCAGCTAGGTTACATAAAAACCCTCTTGTGTAATGGATGTGTAACTTATCCAACAGTCTGCAAGAAGGATGAGACATTACACTGTATATTTAAAAAAAAAAAGCATATTAATCAATGTCAAGTTTAACTGCATTCATAAATTAGACTATTTATTAATGGGTGTTTTAGTGCAGTAATGCATAGATCAGATCGTGGGGTTTCCTGGTTCTTGAGTCTCATTCAAGTTATGTTGTTGCTCTCCTTTGTTCCCCTCATTTCACACCTTTCTCTGGCTTTTAGGATCCAGTCCAGGATCCCTAACAGGTTACTTCAGTCTCATTTTCTTGTATATATTTACACACTTTAATCAGGTTATTCTAATTATGCTGCATGAGCGTTAATATGGTAAGGAAATCGCTCCAGATGTGAAGTGATAAAAACATCTCCATACCTCCTCCCTGGGACTGTCCGCTGCCTCCTCTTGGACCGAGGTGGTGCTGCCTTCACTGGCAGCTGGAGCCGATGCTGGGGACATGATCACAGAGACACAAAAGCCGGAGCATGGATCTCCCGGTGGGTTGGATCTTTTCCAAAACAGGACGAATCATGAACTCCAGGAGAACCCCTCTATACACGTCATCTAAACCGAGTCGGTCCGTCCGGAGCCCGTGGAAAAAAGCCGAGGAGATGCAGCATCCCTGCCTCTGTTTCTCTTTCTTTCAGGTTGGAAGCCTTCCGTTTCAGAAAAAGGATCCAATCAAAGGGCTGAGCAGCCCCGCTGCAGGAGAAGCACAGATAGAAAAAGGCAAACGCGACATACAGTCAAGTCATCGGTGCTGTTGGTGAGGCCAGTGAGAGTGTTATGCAGGACAAAGAGGCGAGACAGTGGGACACGTGTGAGCAGCCAGTCTGACAGCACAACGTAAATAAGACACACAAAGGCGCAGAGAGGCGCTGCTGCACAGGGAACCACCCTCTGCACACCACTAGACATGCACTGCTTTGGGGGAGAGCTAACTCCT
>NW_015150490.1:75856-96615 GCF_000732505.1 Cyprinodon variegatus
ATATATATATATATATATATATATATATATATATATATATATATATATATATATATATATATATACACATAGATATCGTATTGTATAATATTTACTTAACGTAAGACTGACTGTGACTCAGTAGGAAGAAAAGTAGCCGTCAGGGAAGTTGGTTGTGGGTTTGATTCCCACTATATTTTGCCCAATACTGTTGTGCTTCTTGGCCAGCTTTTGTTTATCTTGTAGAAATCAAGGTTTGTGCTTTTGGAGACAGATAACTCAGGAAATAATAGAAATCATATAGAAAAAGAATAAATGACTGAAAGCTACACTGAGCTTATTTAATCACTGGCTGGTTTCTGCCAACAAGCCAGTTGGCTAGCAAATTAATGTTACTGTAATTTTACTTTGATTCTGTTTTTTATTACAGTGTATTTTGTAGATCCACAGTAACACATCGTCAACATATTTTGCACAACAGATTGCTTTACATGCAGTAATTTGCTGTAGAAACCATTGATTCTGCATTGGCAGAAACAAGAAAAATAGATTGCATTTAATTGTTAGGTTAATTTAATAAAAATGAACATTAGATGGATGGATTTGCCCTCAGCTTCTTGAAAAATATATTAGAATGACCCTGACCTAGAGGGTCTGACCAGCTGGTCAAGTGTCTGAAAAATGTGTCTAGATTTTGGCTTCACTTCTCTGCACAGCATGTTTTGGTATTACCCTCATTTCACTGGCCATTTTTCCTGGTAAATATCCAAAACTAAGGTGCATGCATGGTTGATGTAACAGTTTGAATTGGGGTCTGGAACAGAAGCAGATCTGCATGACACTTGAAGTACACTTAAGTGAATACATCACTGAATGAATAGGTGGATGAAAATGAATTAATCAAATCAATTTGGCTTTTCTAATTAACTAGGTTAAAACCTCTGGAGTTTTTTTTACATTTAACATACATATTTTAGTGCAGTAATTCAAAACATCTATCCATCTTCTTCTGTTATCAGTCAGGGCCACGGTGGGGCTGGAGTGTATCTCCTGGTGTTTGTGAGCAAAAGGACACCAGTCTATGAAAGAACATAGAAATACAACTATCCACACACACACTTAGTACACAAACTTCAGAGTGGCACCTTCTTTGTCTCAAACTCTATTCCTCTATCAGAGGCCTGGGAGCTTGGGGGTTCTTCACAGTATCTTAACCATGTCCCTATGGTTCCATATCATGTTTAAAACAAATATACCAAAATGGCTAAATTAAATTAAAAAAATGACAATTACATGTTCTAGTGGCAAATTACAAGTGAGTTTATTTGATAATGCGCAATTCTGGTCAGTTAGAATTGTCTTGATTATATAATATTTTCTAAGCACAGTTACAATTCAATATTTTAATATCCACATCAGGTTTCTAATTGATCAACTTTTCTATCGACTGAACTTTTTTTGTCTTTGCAATTACATCACAATTTTGGGGGGAAAAAAATAATAACAGCTGGACTGTTTGGTCAATGTATTTTAGAAGAAATTGTTTGCATCTCTATTGTTTTTTTTTTTTTCCTTTATGGTATGGCATTATGACACAGTGGATTCCACATATTCTAATTCATGATATCTGTCGTCTATAATTATGACTGAGCCCTTTTCTCATATTTCAGAGCTTAAATCTGTATTTAATGAAAGTAGTTTTATTAAGGAGAAAAGTGTTTATCCTTTATTTCTCATAAAGAAGCTGCTATCTCAATCAACAACACCACAAGCTTGACCACCTTTATTTCATTTTGGATTGACTTTATTTAAAATATTCCAGATGAAATATATAAACAAGGCCATATAAACTATATAATGTGTTTCTCCAAGCTATTTTATCCCATGTTCTAAAGAAAACAGTTTATGTGCTTTAATTAAATACATTAATTTATCTCACCTCCCCATTCCTTTACAGACAGACAAACATCAATTATCCCTGTTAGAATGCTGCAGCTTAAAACAAAAATGTCCAGATTCCTCTTGGTTTTATGTAACACTACAGCAAAAGAGAGAGTATAATCTGTTTTTGTTGTGTGAGAAGGATAAAACTGAGATTAAGCACATTTGAAAGAATATTTTTCATTCCTCCTTCTGTTTACATAAAATCATTTTTTGCCACAGTCAGGCACGCTATGCAGCCCTTTTTTTTTCTTCTTTATTTTTATTTTTTTGTTTTTTTGCAACACGCACTGCACGGACATTGGACTGGGCTGTTGCTATAAGGTGGAGCAAGCAAACATGACAGTAGAGGACATGATAACAGTTGGCAGGTCCTGGATAATAAAGATGTCTTTCTGAAAATTTCTGGCAGTCAAAGTTGTTTTATGGAGTGCATTTATGATTCATCTGGTTCATGAAGAGCAGAGTAACGGCTGTGGAAGTGAGCCCTCTAAAGGTTGGATCAAGACAACAAAAGGGAAAGAAGTAAATAGTGAGAGGCTGCAATCACTTACTGTTTTAGGGTATCAGATATCAGTGCTCTGAAATACAAAATGACTTGTTTTCACCATGTAGGCTTGTACAGAGACATGCTGTGCATTTCACTGATTAGGATTCAGTTAAATAACAGAATAATGGATAAACAAAAAGATGAATTATCACACTGCTGACTGATCTGCATCCTTTTCCAGTTAAACATGGTGAAATTTACATCAGAGTGCCGCATATCGTGTCTTATCTGTGACCGTCAGATAATCTTCAGTTGTTCACTTTTTTAAAGAAAACCTGTTTCCTTTAAATGATGGTATAAATGCAGTGCATCTAGCTTGAGCTTTAATATTTAAATTTACTAATGAGGAGAATTAGGCTAATGAAGAGTTGTATCCAATATCAACAGACCTTAGATTTAATTAATTAATTAGTTTCAACAAAATCTATGAAATAAAGTGAACGTGTTTTATTCGCTCACATTATTTACCATCTCTGCAAGACTTTGAGGTTTATTAATAAGATATTATTTGTTACATTTCAGCATTCAAACTAATTTAGAACTAAATTTTGAAAAATATATTACACCAAGGGAAGGAGTAGCTTTGTTTACTGACATGTGCTAAACCATTTAAACACCAGTGGGGGTTAATGCCTAACTTGGCCTCTGGAATTAAACAGCAGGAGCAAATTGGTTTTCTCCAGACACTATTTGCCCTTACAGCGTCCATACCAAGAATTAATCATAACCCTACAGTAAATAAGCAATCAAAGACTCCCCTTAAGTTATCACTGCGCCCTTTTACTGGGTAGTTGGTGCAACCGTGTGCTGAGTAGATGCCCCTGCTTGCCGCTCAGAATAGAAAGATCATGATGTTTGCTTTTAACCAGACTGTGCACGTGGGGTGAGGCTTAAGTTATCCTGTGACATCTTTGCTGCTTTTAGCTAGGGTGTCCTTAGGTTTCCCAATAGTAATACCTAAAGAAATCACGCTCTTTTTGTAGATGTTTCTGTTGTGTTGGTAGGAGTAAGTGAGCCGCGGAATTAGGGGCTTAATGCCCTGGTAATATTCAGATAAGAGCAGCTATAACCAATAAACAGGAAAGGGCTATAGGGATAACCACTTATCATAAAAACTGACAGTATGATTTTAATGGCAACTTTTGCTTTTTGAAATTTTTCTTGGATATTTGCAATTATTACATTCTTTTTATCCAATCCACTCTATTTCTACAGCACATTTAAATAATGTGGTATGTTTCAAATAGCTGCACAAATTAAGATGATAAAACAAGTTACAATGAAGTACACATATTCTACCATATTCTATCTACTAAAGTGCAAATACTTAAAAGTAAATATATATTTTTATTTGTGCAATTTCACTGTTGAATGTAACTATTGCTCTAGAGTGGCCTAACTAATAAGGGATATGTTTTATTTTTAGGGCTGTGTTTGTTTTTGTGACTCTTTGGCTGACACATATGTTGTCTAAAAGCCTGTTTAATGTTTTTTGTTGATGTTTTAAAGCCATACTGCGCCAAATCCCAATGACATAGCAACCCTATGATGACCAAACATCAAAGCAGATTCTACTTTTTAGCAATAACAGCAAGGTATATTTTAAGCAAAATTCTTTAGCTATGGACAGAGTTCAAATATGCAATCAAGCATATGTAGACCAGGATTCTTTGGAAAACCAACGAACAAACGTACTGGACACACATACTACAAAACTTACTTGCCTAAGTTAGTTATCAAATGTTAAAAGCATATTTTTAAAAAGAGGAACAGCATTTTTAAAGAAATTCACAGGGTATACAGTGGTAAGACTCCTAACAAGGGAATGTTCAGGCTTAACTTAAGTTGAGTAAATCTTGGCTTTGTTGAAACAAATCTTTCCTGATACCTTCTGACTGCACTTCATTCTGCAAATGTTTGCTTTAGGATGAAAATAATGGGTCCGGGAGCGTTCCTTTACTTTTTTCCATCTTGAAACCATTCATGGAATGTTATCTACGATTCCTTTCCTGCTTTCCAACTCACTATGATTTGCATTAGCTGCAAAAACATGCTGCATTTGAAAGCATTTTCTAGCTTCTGTCTTATATTATGACATCCTTTTTTCCCCTTTGTTTCTACTCATAAACATATAGGCACTTTATCAGGTATGCTATTCAGTTCCTTGTTAACTCAAAAAACAAATCGGCCAATCACATCATAGCCTGGAGGCTCTGTACTGCATTAAAGATTTCTAATGGCTTGCACTGGATCCATTTCAGGTTTTTTTTCTAACCACAAAGAAAGATTTCTTTACTTTTCAAGGTGTTTGCAGTGACATCATAAAAAGTACCAGCAGGCAATCTTGAAAAAAACTAACAAACACAAAGGGTAACCATGGTGACACACACACACAGGGAAAGCTGTGATTAAAAACAGGTATTAAAGAAAGATAAGGAGGGTTTCAAAGAAAATTTCAAATTTATTACACCCATGTCAGATGCCAAAGAGCTAACGTGATTACGATTATAAGCACTTAATTAACCGAACATGTCATGCATTTACATGGAGAATTACATGGTGTTGTCAGTGAAGCACATTACAAATATACATTGAGTTAGTTGTTTCATTTGGCCTCCTCAAAGTAAGACCAAACTTTTGTGATGATAAAAAAATGTATTTTTTTTTATTTTTATTTAAATTTTGCATGTGGAAAAAGCCATTTGCTTTTTATAAAAAAAATAAGCTGTTGTCTTCTACAACCTAAACTGCAGGATGGATGGATGGATGGACAATAAATCTTATCTTGTCTTTTGTTTTATCACCACTAGGGGCGCTAGAGCTGTAACTTCAAGGTTTCACTCTCCTAAAGCCCACTGTTAACAGTGTGCTGTAACAAAATCAAGTCCCACTTGGTGTTTTGGAATCTTATAGCAGACCAAATTTAACCAGAAGACTAAGAAGTCATTGAATTCCCTTTAAGGAAAAGGTTGCTCTTATCTCTCTAGATTAAAAACATCAGATAACTAATGTGTCTAATCAGGTAACTTTTAGTTTGCAGTTACATGGCCGACAATCATCAAGGACCAGCCATATATGCTTTATCTTACCACAAACCATAGACGTAAAATGACAATATTTGTTAATTGAGAATAAGACTAAAAATGGTTTTCAAAATACATGATTTAAAAGATTTTAATTTTTAAACATTTTATATTTAAAGGTATAGTGGAGGATTTTTGCGATTTTTTTTTAAAAGACCTGCCCTCTCCACTTATAAAAGAAAGAAAAAAATGTATTTACAGAACCCTGTTCCTGCTCCTATTAAACCCTTGTGAGAGCGTCTTTGCGTCGCTCATACAAGCTTACTATCCAAAAGAAGATTTTTAATTTTTCCACTGTGTCGGACTCACCAGTGTTAAGTGAAAATGGGGAAAAGCACATAGGACGGCCTTACCTAAATATATCACCAGAATGATTGACAAATAAGAGGACCATTTATTTTGATGATCCCCCGAAAAAAGAACATCCTCCACCATATCTTTAAGATGTAATGGAATTTGTATGTTTTTTTCAAGAAAAAACAGTAATCTTCTTTGTTTTATTGTTTTGCTAACACACATCAGTAAAAATTTGATACTACAAGCTCATTGTTTTAAATGATCATGTTTGCTTTTGTGGTTAAGCTTGGTTTGTTCAGAAATATTTCTCAGCAATTTGCAAATAATTCATCATAATTCATTCTCCCTTTCAGATTTCAGTGAATCTAAATTGCGTTGCATTCACTTGGAATTTTCTGTTTCCAAGTAAGAAATTTCATCTGGAAAAACCCCAAAACCTCGAAGTATGGAGCAAGAAAGTTGGAGGAAAAGCACCATATCTGACCTCTTTACACTGGATGGCCACTACTTACAACAACAGTAACTAAACTTTCCTAATTTGACTCTTATAATTTCTAAAACATTTAGTTAGTCGTACAGAAACAGCTTAGTGTTTGTAAAAAAAGATGTTTCAACACGGAAGAGGGTATTTATTAGCTTTAAAACAGAGGCCATCCTTGACATATTTAAGGAAGAAAGAATGTTATAACTTTGGAGATTACCTCACTCCAGATTCTGAGGCATGGGTGGTTCTACACAGGGGCCAACGGGGGCCAGTGTCCCTGAAGAACTGACCCTGGCCCCTGTTGTGGGCCCTGTACTGAAGCCACACAGAGCAAAAATGTAAATATACGCAAGGCAATTTTTCTTAAAGTAAGTGTATTTCCTTTCATTAAAGGATGTAAGATTTTTATAGATGGAAACAGATGGTTTATGTTTAAAGTAATAAAAAATTGTCTGTTATCTTATTTCAAGCTCATTATAGAACCATTTACAGCATGATAACCAAGATAACTTTTAAGTGCAAACGGCACGCAAAACTGAACCGGAGCCATACTAAGAGACGATCACAGTTTTTTTTCTGTTAGATCATAAGTGCGCAACCTTGGTTTTGTGGCTCACTTTTAATATTAAGCGGATGTGCTCTTACCCTGTTTTTTTGTTTCTCTGTTATTCTTTTTCTTTATTCCCACATGAATAATCAGCGGCCCCAACCCTGGCCCCCATTGGTAAATTTTGTCCAAAACCATCACTGTTCTGATGGAACACTACACTGAAGTGCTTTTAGGGGTGATTGATGCCCTTATTAGGAAGAGGGAGGCCCTATGAGACTTTGTTCCAGCCCTGGTTTCACCCCTATCTGTGTCTGCTTATTTCTCTGATCCAATGTCAGCAGACTGGAAGCTAGTGAGTAACTTGCAAACACCTGTTACTTGATAGGTTCTAGCTTTACCTTCATCTTTTGCATTTCCGGGCTGAGAGCGTTACAGGCTCCCATACTTTCTGGTTATGTGTGAGCGCTGCTCGTTGTACACAAGTGTAGATGCACGCGCGCTCATGAGAGTGTGTATCGGTTCGCGCGCACTGGGGATTCCCCCGCTTGACAAAAACAGCTCTTCCACTTCTCGCCTTTCATTGCTCATATGCTCTCCGCCTCGAGCCCATGCTGTTACCGGATATCTAGCCAGCAGCAGAGCTTCGCGACTCTTCATTTTATTATTTTTTAAAAACTTTTTTTTTTTTTTTTACCCGCGTCTGGGATGCTTCAATGCTTATTTTGCTACAGTTGAAAGCAGTTTTTCAGCTCTGAGCGTTTGTTACTGCAAGGGGAAGTACTTTATATCGGTTAGTGGCATGAGACTTAGCGGCTCATTTCTCTGTTCTTTTAAAGGAGCGGTGGCAGCCTGTCCGGGTTACACCAGCGGCGATAAACCCCGCTAGAAGACTGTAAATTACCCGGAAAGGAAGGCGGCTGTAGCCGGGTGGTGGAGGGGGGGAAACCCAGGGAGGCCGTTTGAGTTCACCATGGCGAACGACGGCTGTAGCAAAGAGGACCCGTTGGAGGACTGCCGCGCGGACTCGGGCATTGACTCTTGCCCCTCCATACTGAAGTCGGAGGAGCCCCGGGAGCCGAGCGGGGACTTCAGCGGGCCAAGGGACAAGTTTTCCACCGGGGAGGAGCGCCTGGATTCAGCCTACACGTCCTCGTCCATCACGGTAGAGAGTCTGTCAGATATCGTGGAGGATATCACCCTCAGCAGCGCCAAAAATGAGCGGATCTCTGAACTGTCCGAGCAAGAGGACTTACTCACAACTATTACAGAGGATGGAGACACGTAGGTTTTCTCTTTTTTTTGTTTTTTTGTTCAAATATACACTTTTCTTTTATATGAGCTCGGTTATAAATTAGATATCTACCTGATATTAATTACTTTGCAACAGTTAAATTCAACTTATGTCATTAAAATTGCAGACCTGAGCATATGCATTAATTATATATATATATATATATATATATATATATATATATATATATATATATATATATATATACATACAAACATTGTGTTTTTCAATTAGAACTTAATGATTTTATTTGAATATTTTGCTAGAGCAAAACTAGCCCATATCAGGTTGGAGAACATCACAGTGGAAGCTTTATTCCATCCATATAAGGACAGATGGCCTTTTTTCATTACTTTGAATGTAAAGGCCTGGTTTTCCCATGGTAAATGTTGCTGGAGGGGATTTTGAAGTGTGAACATGGAGACTTTTTATTGAACTTTGTCCTTGTCATGAATATGGACACACTGCTGGGTGGCGTCAGTCAGAAAACAGAAGTGAAACAGATAGGCCTGGACTTCCCCTGCATCACAGACAGAGCACATGTTGCAGAAGTAGCTGAACGTCTTGGTTTAGATCAGAGAAAACTTGTTTGACAGGACAGAACGGTATCTATGTGCATGCCTTCTGTCTTCCTATACATTATTTTGACTTGGTTGCATCAATTTAATTTTAACCACTGCAGGTTTCTTTAAAAGAAAAAAAGAAAAATCAGTTTTGACCAAGCAAAGTTTTGCAGTTCTCAGTTTGACTAGGTGAAACTTTGACTTTTTTTTTGGTACTAAATCTAGACACCTCAACCTCCACATCTAGCTTTACATGCAAACCTTAATGTGTGACCTAATGCCACACAGGTGTGTTTTCACTCTTATAATACACAGTGTCAGAGTCCTGCAACCAGAGCAGCCCATTGGGTGATGCAGTCAAAGAATTGCGGAAACTGTTGTTGTGTCTCTGACCTCCTTTGATTTCCGTTTGCTGATTGTCAGAGCCGTATGGTTTCATTCTCGTACCCTAACTATAGATACCTGCTGGGAACAAGGAAAAAAAAAACACAAGAATCACACCACACAAACTGCTGCTTAGACAGAAAGCCATGTGTGAAAACCTTAATCTTCCATTGTGGGATTCTTTGAAGATCTCATTCATTTAAGACTTACCAAAACCAGGACATTACTGCAATCTTTAAAGGCTAGTAAGGTTGCAGTTAGAGCACATTGACTATTTTGTAGATATTTGGCGCTTTCTTTGCATAAACACAATTTTTCAACTTTTATCTAGACAGGAAATAGTAATTCTTGCTGCTATCTTCCACAAATTATTCAACAGCTTTCCAGAATTGTTTCAGTAAAATAAAGCAACACCACTTAACTTTGACCCAAGTTTTAGCTTCATTTGAGGTCAGAATCTCAAAAACTTGCCTTTGTAACTTGAGAAGACCAGATCTGAATGGATCATGTGACCTAAAGCACCACTTTACCATAGCCTGAGCTACTCTTAAACTCCAGCGACTGCTATCTAGCTATCTAAGCTAAACATTTTATTTTAGGGAAAAAAAGCAGTTATGGTGTTGCTTTAGCATTGATTTGCAGTGGCATTTGTTGTGTTTGTAATTCAGCTCAAGACTAAAGCAGATAAACCTCCACCTAATCTCGCTTAAGTTTCGATGAACTTTGACTAGTAACCTGTAAAGCATGTAAAATATATATTTATATACATATATACACGCATTATAGCTATTCATTGCCAGTGTATTATTTATAAGCGATGGAAACATCCAAATATTATTTGCAATATCAAGTGGGGTTTTTATTCTTGTTTTAGAAGCAATGCTTTAAGTTATTTTTTTCTTTGTTCTCACCACTTTGTATGATGTGTAACTTGAGAGAATCGACTTTTTTTGCACAACTTGTTTCAGATCAGAGATCTGAATGAAAGCCCTGTCCTGTTATGGTGGGAACTTTTGATCCCACTCTGTCTGCGTCTGAATCAAGCGTCCGACTTTTCGATGGTTGTTTGACATTTAACCTGAAATGAGAACTGACTGACTTTGACATCACGCTGCGGTAACGCTGCGTCTCATAGCGAAATGTTTTGGTTGCTATAAATTAGTTTAAGCTTTCTTGATTTTGCACATTTACACTCGTATCGTGAAAGCCAAGCTCCCGTCTGAATAGGCCCAAAATCTTCCTCTGCCGAGGCCGCCGTTGTGTTGTTCTCAGTGGGTCTAAATTAAGCACCAAAGCTCTGTTCCATTTCCTGCTTTGTACATGCGTTTGTTTGCTACAACTTCCCACGCAGGCCTTGGGGTTAGAGTGCTTTGTTTTGTTTTGTCATTCACATTGGCGACGAGATCTCAAAAAATCTTACCCACTATCAGGTGAAGGTGCCATCCTCCATTGACCTTCAAGCCTGCTGCAAGATGTTCTTAAGAATTTTCTGTTGATTTCACAACATCCTAATCACTCAGTTTTGCCTCACAGCCCACTAAGCATTACTCTCTTGAGATGAGTACTGAGGAAAATTGTGATGCAACATTTTAAGTGCTGACTTTTTCTCTACCCACTTTATGTTACAATGAAAATCGGCTTGTTGCTCAATGCAACTTAAAATTAACCTGTAATTTTTTTTGTTCCATGACTGCAAGATGTTTATTTTTATCTCTTTAGAATTCTGCACCTATCGATCATCCACGAGGATATATTCATCTCCCAAGAGTTGATAGAGCTGTTCCCGAAAGAGGTCCTTGACATCCAGAACAATCTATATCAGGTAGGTTTATGAATAAATTGTGGCTTCCAGTAGGATTTTCCCTCTAGCATTACTTCCTCATTACCAGTATTTTGAATGCAGAAGCAGAGGTAATATTTATATCTGCAAACTTCAGAGAAGTTTTCTTCCTCCTTGTGAGCAGCCCTTCCTCTCCTGGGAACGTCACTGTGGGTGGCTCCAGTGTTGGCTCATAAGAGACTTTGAATGGAAACTCCCCTCCTCTACCTTGTGTAGAAATAGAACCACAGGGAGCTGGTTGGAGTGTATCCTTGTGTGGATGTTGGGGGGAGAAATTGTTCCAGTCCTTCAGGAAGTCTGCACTAGAGCCTTAGCGCGAAGTGAGGATGGAGCAGGCAGACATAGCTGTCAGTTGGAACAGATTGAAAAAGAAGAGTCAGCACTTCATGCATTGACTCAGTCTGCTCCGTGCTCCTGAGTTGCATAATTTCCTCTCAACAGTCATTATAGGACAGAAAAATCACGCCTGAGTAGAAATTAAAGATCCCTCCACATACTACGCATTCTGGTGTTATTTTTTTGACATTTAAATGTTAATGTTAAACGTTAATTTGCAAACGTAGGATTTATTTTTTTCTGCAAAGTTTAAGCAGAAAATTAAAAGCAGGTTAAAATTATCATGAAAAGAAGGTTCAATATTCACTGCATTTATTTAAGCCTCTGTAAGCTATTTGATTTGGAATGACTACTCAGCTCTCGCTTTCTCAGCTGGAACAAGTTTCTTTTGCGGTTGTCTTTGATGAGGTGAATAAACAGGTATGGGCTTGCTCTCTATAGTTTGTCAAAAGCAATCTTTTGAAGTCTAGGTAAAAAGACAGATGCTTGTTATTTAAATTCAAGTGTTAGAAACAAACATAGTTTCAATGGATACAACCAGAAAATATGTTGTTTTTGATTGATGCAAACAAAACGTTGTAGCTGATTTCTAATCTCTTGATTTAACGCTTTCCCTGTATTTTCTCCATTAAAACTTTATTATAAGAATCTGTACATACAATATTGGGGAAAATATATCTTAAGTGTCCAACTGTGACCAATCGTTAGTTTAATTAGGAGCAGATGAAAAAGAAGCTGGTTTTATAAAGCAGTTGCTGTATATTAGGATTTGACTCGCATAAGAAAATAACAAATAATTAAAAGTTAATTTTTATAAACGCAAACAAAACACATTGTTAGCTTTACTTTAACCGCCGTTTCAGGATGCGCATTGCAGGAAATGTAGATCTATACCTTAACTTCCAGATCTCACAGAATGCCAGCATGACAGAGCAAGACTGGAAGTTCCAAAGAACTAGAACCACTGTCCGCCTTCCTGTTATGTCATGAAAATCTTGCTCTCTTCTGCTTTCAAGCAGTCCAAAGGAACCACAAATATTCTCTACATAATGGAAAATATTTTTATTTAAAATAGTTGAGAAATCTCCATGCTTCTTTTAACCTTGCCTTTTAAGCCCCTCACTTTGAAATAAGATGGGTAACTTTGCATCTTCTTCACTTAATGATATCTACACTGGAGAGGGTTGCTTTCTGAGTGAGAGCTGGATGCGGAGCATTTAATAATCAAAAAAGATGATTTGGTTTTTTTGGCTTTTTTTCGCGACAGTCAAGTCAACAAAATACCTCCAGCTGTTTCCTCTGAAGTAATACTTGCTAGCTTTAGTTTAACGAGAAACGTATGCGCCAATAACTTCTTCCCTATATGCTTGTGATCGTCAGACTCCACTGCACCTGGCCACCTACCTGAATCTGACAGAAGTGGTGAAGGCCCTGATGAAGAAAGGAGCCAGCTTGGAGCTGCAAGACCAGGACGGGAACACGGCGCTTCACGTGGCCTGCCAACAAGGGCAAACGGAGTGCGTGACAGAAATGACCCGAGACCTTCCTGCGAGCATGCTGGAGCCAGTCCTGCAGACCCAGAACTGGAGAGGTGAGAACAGTTGTCTTATTACTGTATGGTTTTGTGTATAAACAGCAGACCTGAGCTGTTTTTTCTTTTATTTTATTTTTATGATCCCTGGATCTTTTATACCACATTTTTAGCATTATCGGCTCCGCAGCTGTCATTAAAGGTGGCATTAAATGTTTTTAATAAGGGCATTTCCTCCTTGCAGGTCTTGCCTGTCTTCACCTGGCAGCACTGAACAGGCAACAACAAATTATGAAGCTCCTGATGAAAAAGGGAGCAGATCTTAACATCCAGGTCAGCTTGTTTATTTGTGTGAAAAAATTTGCAATGTTTTCATGGAATGCACATTTTCAATTTTTTTTTCTTTAACCAATTACTAGTCACTTCTCATCCTGTTGCTGCAAACAGATTTCATATCCTACCTGATGTTCACTAAATTTGTAAACAAATAGTAAAATGCTTCCTCCCAGAAGGATTTGGCTCCATTTTTGTGTAAAATTTAGTTAAAAAAATGTTCTAGCCTTGTTTACTGTACTTTCTCGTACCTTGTGCTCCCATTTATAAATCTTCTGCACCTGTCCAATGTTGATAGCTGAGCTGAGCTCGGGGCTTCCTGTCGAATTTGGGGAGACATAATTAGATTTGAGATATGATTAGGCTGTCCAGCCGTCTCTTAACTTTCTATTGATGGAAGGGAACACGGCTGTTGGTGTTAAAACCACCGGGACATTCCTCTCAGTTTAAATCACCGTCCCAATATGTCACTGTCTTACTTGCAGGGTGTTGAATTATAATTTTAGCTAAAACTATTATATAAGCCGTCATTTATAGACTCATCCCTTGTAATTACAAGCATGACTATTAAATCTTTTTCTGTTTTTAATTATTGCACTGCAGGAAGGAACGGCCGGTAAAACGGCTCTTCACCTCGCTGTTGAACTGCACGATATCACGTTGGTGAAGCTGCTGCTTAGCAACGGGGCCGACGTGGATGCTCCGATGTTCAACGGCTGCACGCCTCTGCACCTCGCTGTGGGCAGACAAGACGCACGAATCGCTGACCTCCTCTGCCAGTTTGGGGCTGACAAGATGCTGCGAAACATGGAAGACGAGACAGCGCTGGATCTGGCCGACGGAAATGATGACGTAAGCAAACTGTGTTGATGCAAAAAAATAATCTATTTTTTTTTTTTTTTAGCTAAGTTTAAATTGTATTTGTTTTTCTTTAAATTGATACACACCTATTAATTAGTTATTTTCGAGCTGACTTCATTTTTTTTGGAGGGTTTAAATGTGAGGAAAACTTCTCCTGGCCACTCTTCAAAATGGAAAACATCAGACATCATACTAATAAGGAAAAGCGATGATAGTTTATTTTCTATGAAAGAACAAAAGAATTTTCAAGAAAAAAAAACCTGCAAATATTTATTTATCTAATATTAAACTTTATTAGCACTGCCACTCAAGGAAAAGTAAAGAAATTTCTCTGAATTCTTAGCCATCTTTTAGTCTTACTGTAGTTTTTTAAATCACCATTTTACTTTGTTTTATTCATTTTTTATTACACTGAAAATTACAGGGCCATACTATTTTCTCTGTTTTTAATTCTGGTGGTCAGGAAAAGCTGTTTTCTGCAGTTAAGTTATCTAATTCAGGGTTTTAAACATTAAACACTTTTCAAAACAAAATTTTTAATTGCTTTTTTTTTTTTTATCAATAACATAAGTGATCTCTTTTAATGCATTTAGTGATAGTTTGCAGACATCGTCCAAACAAACCTATAAGCAGAGCAACAGTCATATATCAGATATCTGATCCCATTATCGTTTACATCTGGGGATTACAACAAGCCTCCAATTTATGCTCTGATCCAAACATCTTCCATTTGAGGAATCTTTCTAGCACCCTTCCACACTAAAGTGATTGGAAGATTTTTGTTTGTACTACTTGCATTCATCATTAGATTAAATGTTATAGAACATTCCACGGATTTTGTGGAAAACTAAAAGTGGACACAATTTCTGTTGTTTAGGTTATTTTGATTTTTATATTCTTGTTTTATTCCAGATTCTGGCCCTGTTTCCATTTGATGACATCCAGATCTCTGGAAGGTCTGTAGTTGGTGTGCCGTTTTGAACAAACTCCCAGCCCAAAACATGGACTATAACACACCTGGAGCCTGAATGCAGCTGGAACTTTTGATTTTTATTTTTTTCTGACTAAGTTGTTTATTAAATAGTTGCTTTATATGTAGTTGACTCTAATATCTAGTGAGAAATGTGCACCATGCTAATCTGCTTTTCTATGGGAAGCAGAGCAATTCTGCTTAAACTGAACGCTGATTTATAAAAACAAAATGATGCGTTGTTCTCCGTTTCAAAATATGCCCCAATGCAAGTGCAAAACTATAAACCTAACCGCCCCTGAAAATGCTACCTCTTTCACAAATATGAATTGTTTAAGCTGCATGACCATTTTTAAAAATCCTTCCATTTCTGAAAGCATGGAACTTTGGATTTGTGAGGAGAATGCAGTCATCAGCAAAGATTATTTTGGTTTCCTTTAAATTTTTTTGTCTTTTTCAAACTAATCTTATCCCTGTTTATTACAGCAAACTGATAGCCAGTATCAAAAATGTAATATATGAAAAATACAATGCCGCTTAATGTTTCTTTTTTTTTTAAGGTTTGCTGCTTTGTGATGAACTATTTATCTTTTCATGTACTATTCATCTGCAGAAAAGAGCAGATCTTTGCATGTAATTACACTGGCCTCTCTCGCTGAAACGAGCAGTTCATTTATTTTTTAATAAAAGTCGGAACACCATTTGCGTGTGTGGGTATGTGTATGTTCTTTTTCAGGGAAAAGGAAGTTTGGGTTTACTCTCATTAGTGTCTTTTGGCACCACTCGTGTTTGTGCACACTCTGACCAGAATAGCCACTCTACAACGGAAAGTCCGGGTTTTCTTAAGCATCCCTGAAGCTATTTCAACCATGCAGGTTGAGATGCACATAAACTATGAGCAAAATGAAAACCATTGAAGTCTATAAGGTTTAATAAGTTCTTACAACTCATTAGAAACATTTTAAAAATGTAAATTAGGGCAACCTCCATGGATTTGACAGTTTTTATGGTTTACCCGCATGACAAAGTCCTTTTTTGTTTGTTTCCTGTCAGGTGCTTCTGCAAGGTGTATCTTTGGTTTTACTGGAAGTCTCTTCCTTGTAGCTTCTGCAATACAATGATCATATGGCGGTTGGAAATTCCACCCCGCTGGATCTAATTTGTAAACATGCCAGCAGCAGAACTGGTTCACAATGCAGGGCTTTTGGTCACAATGGTTTTCTTGCATGCGTGATAGCCAGGAGATCATTTATGTAAGTGGGTTGGTGTGCAGACATTCTGGTTAATTCTGAGCAACACAAAATGCTCATACTTGTGTAGTAAACAGCTGGAACAAAGGTTATGAAACTCAACTACTTCCCTATTCAACTGTGACCTGGGAAACTCTGGTGCTATTTATGTTTTCTGCATTATTGGTCATGCTGGCAGAGACCTGCAGTAAAAAACAATGTTTTAAACATGTGCAGCTTTCCTTAGACTAACAAAAGAAAGCTCATTTCATTCAGAACCATTTAACTCAGTGCGTTTAACTGTTGGTTCCTGCAGCTTCTTTCTGGATTACAGTTACTGATGCGAGGAAATTTTTGTTCTTTTAAAGCTGCACCAGTTCCCTAAATGTTTGACCTGGGAATCTCCACCAAAATTCATTCACTGTGTAATGACTACAAACAAGCCAAGCCCAATTTGATTGTTGTATGCATGCTGCTGGATTGAAGTATTGTCTTCTAAGCAAATATACTCTATAAAAGGATAACCTTCCATTAACATAAGTAAAACTTGTTTCAAGCAAGTATAAAACATGTTACTGCTAATTAGAAAACTACTCCAATCTATATTCTCTCATATTTCATTGCATCCCATTCTCAAATTTCAATGTCTAATTTGAATTTTATGAGGTTACTAACAGGCTGTGCAGTGGAAGGATTAGTATGTATGTTTTTTTTTTTTTTTTACCATATATGAAAATAACAGTTGGCTTTTGTATTTAGCCCTTTATATAATCCACTAACTTTTACCTCTGCCTATATTTCTAAAGTTTTCAGAGTACAAATCCATTCACGTCCAAATCCAATGTTACTTTTCATCCACACAGAGTTTTGGTTTTAGTATTTTTCAGTTACGATCAATGTAATTGGTGAATTAAAATGTCTTTTGGTAAACTTAAGAAAAAAAAACAGGGTTTAAAACTTTGTTAAAAAAGATCTCCTCTGCACTTCTCTGTAAATTCCAGATTTTTGAGGTGCACGGCTTATAACCATCCTATCTACTAATAAAGATCCAAACCATGAAATCAATAAATAGTTGTTTTGAAGAAATTTTGGTCTTGTCAGACTCTTTCAAATAAACAATCGTCACTTTTTCTTATTTGCATGATCTCAAGGCCAGGAGAAATGTTTCTCACATTTATACTTCAGATAAACAGGAATAGGGCTTATGAATAACTAATAAGCAACACATTAAAGTTATGTATCACAAGAAAGAAAGAAAGTTACTTTTTTTTTTGTCCTACTGTCTGAAAACGCTAGATTTAAAACTAAAGATAAAAAAAAAAAATGAAATATCTGGTAGGCAATTAACAAGCAGATTTAATAACCTTATAAAAGGGTTCTTCGTGAGAATGAGTTGAACTGAGTGAAACCTTTCTATCAGGGTCAGCATGAGGTTTATAGCTTCCAAGGTAGGGTTCAATGAAAGATTACATACACCTTAGTAGTGCTCACAGAGAAATATTTTCCATGGAGCAAATTAAAAGAATATTGAGGGCGGTGCTCAGAGGGTTGACGGGTCAAACAGTAGGAGGAGAAAAAGATGGGTAGGTGGGATTACTCAACCATGACCTAGTGAAGTGACAGATTTTTCCACCGCAAATCAAAAAGCCTCACCGGGCTACATGGGTTCTACCCTAGGGTATCCAAAACAAAGGTCCAGAGTCATCTATTGCTTGTGTTTTTAAACGCATACGTCAAAGTGAAAGATGTGGGAACCTTTTGCCCTACAGCTTGCAAAAAACACATACCCCGGCGTTTCTTCCAGTCAGTAGTTACACTGAACAGTAGAATCACTACTTTGGTTCATTTCTAACAAGGGGAGACAGATATTACACCAGCCGTAATATACGAGAAATCAAAGAGTAATTTTTGTTATCACTCCCTCCAAAAAGTATCTGTACTCATTAGACTGTTGTAAGGCTTAAGCAAGACCGCCAACTTTCACAGGTTTCATTTTTTGTATGAGATAGGCCAATAGGAGCAGAACATAACTGTGAAATAACTTTGTGTGTGCATTTTTATTCTTTCTCTTCTACTCTCAGTCACCCAGATTAAATCCAGAGAAGCCAAATTAATTCAAAGGTCCACTAATCAGTAAATATAGAAAAAATGTGTGTAATCTAATCTCCAACCAACCAAGGAGGTTTCTTTAGAGAACACATGTGAACAGAGCAATGAAAGAGAAAGCAGACAGTCCAGGAAAAGGCTTTGGAGGAGTTTAAATCAAGATTTGATTATCTCACAAAGCCCCATTCAATCCATCTACCTCAAACCCTACCTTGGAAGGTATAAAACCCCCTGCTGAGAATGAAAGAAAGGTTTCACTCAAACAGGAAGATACACATTAACACACTAAAGCATGCAGACACAAGTGCAAAGAGCTGCACTTACTTCCCTTAAGTCAAGAATGAATGAAACATAATGTTAACAATGTTAATTTAGCATGTTGATTGATAAATAAGTCCAAAATGACAGAATTTAATTGCATAAAAATGTTTTATTTTTGTTACCTTTATGTAATATGTAGATACCAAGAAGTTTTTTAAAAGTGTATTTCAATTCAATGTCAATATACAATATTTTTTATTATTATTATTTTTTTTATATTCAATTGGCTTTTTTCTTATAAATGACAAGACCTAAATATTTTATTAAACTAGTAGGACTGGAAGAGAAGAGTAAGCATTAAAAAGAAGATTAGATGCAAGGAGGTTGTTTGTTCTGAAAAAACTTGTAAAATTCACAGCTCAACTGGGAGAATGTTATGTGGTGGCCATCCTCATTTTATACTACAAAAACTTGATTTTTATAAAAGAGCACAAAAAAAAGTGTGTGGGGCCACAGGTGATACAAATTATAGAAAAGTAAAGTAGTTTGGCCAGATAAAATCAACTTTCATCATGGTGAGCTGAATGCAAAACCATATATTTGGAGTTAAACTAGAGTTACACATCAGTTATATCATGCCATCTTCATAGTGAAACATAGTGGTGGCAGCATAATGCTGTGGGGATTTTTCCCCCCCTTTTTTTATTTTAGCAGTGATGTGGCTTACCGGTTATAGCTAATGAAACTGAGATTCGTGCAAGGCAATACTTTTACAAAACCTTCCAGAGGTAAAGACTTAAGGTAAGAATGGAGATTTACCTTTATGCTAACAAAGAGCATTAAATAAGGCCAGAGCACTAACATACTTCTAAATCAAAGAATCTTAATATTTTGAAATTGTCTGGTAAAAGTCCAAGGTAAAGTGCTTTTGCTACCTATCCAAACCTGTAGAACTTAATATATTATGCAGACAACAAAAAGTTTCAAATCTCTATATGCAGAAAAATTATAAGCATACCTTCAAAGACTTGTAGCTCTAACTGCAGCAAACACAATTGTAGTGTTGAGGGAGCGGAATACATATATATTGCATTTTTTGTGTAGAAAATGGTCAGAAAGCATGTATTGTTTATTTTACTATCTTCTCATTTATGTTATTTAAACTCATAAAGTATGAATAACATATATTGAAGTTTTTGGATTTGCCGTGAAAATTAGGAGTATTTATAGTTTAGCAAGACAAAATATACCTTTTAAACTGAAAATGGACGGGGAAATATGGTATTTGTACATAACAATTGCAAACTGCCCTCCAAAATAGAACCTTCTTGTGCTTTTAATTTGTATGGGATTATTTCTGTTGCACGCTAAATGTTGCAGTAACCACTCCGTGCCGACAGGGTGCAGTGTCGCCGAGATAAAACCGTTTTCCACCTCCGGCATCCTACTGGTGTTCATTAAAACAAGAAGGGAGGCTTTCCTGTTGCAGTGAACACATCATCTTCAGATGATAAGTGGAAAAAAACAGATTTAAAACGAGCACGTTCCGGAGAGAAAGACTCAGCCCTTACGGGTTTAAAGCGTCTCTTTCTGTCCGACCGGAGCGGCTTCATGCTGCGTCACCGCGGAGACGTTTGAGAGCTGCTGCCGGGTGTGGGGCCACTGAGAGTGGGGGGGAAAATGCCTTCTTTCTCATGGAGGTAAGATCTTTTTTTATGTAGGACGAACTGAAACTGGGGGGACAATGTTTAGATTTGGATAAGCTGAGCTGTCTAAAGTTAAAGATATAGTTTATTTGAAATGTGGCAAAAAAATTAGCAAGTGCCGTTACAGCTACACGATTTTATGATGTTAGGCAATATTTAGGAGTAAATATTTAATAATGAGTTAAAGTATTTATGGCACTTTTTAAAATGGAGTGCGCTTTGTTATGTTCAATTAAATAGTAAAGTGAAGCATTATTAGTTTAGTTTTGATCCAACTTTTCTTTAACCTGTCTTATTATGCATCTTAAATGATGTTTCCTCTCTCTTTCTTTTCTTGAGTCTTCTAAAGCTACTTGAATCATGTTGTTACTGCGATGTTCTATACAAATTAACTTTATTTACCTTCAGTTCATATTATGCACAATGAGTCATAATGCATTTATAATAAAAATGTATTATGTCGT
>NW_015150490.1:97270-168037 GCF_000732505.1 Cyprinodon variegatus
ACTATGACTAAATGTCTGTTCTGTCTTTCTCAGGCACTCAGAGCTATAAGCTTAATCATGTGTTTCAGTGCATATCGCCTGTCGTGCATCCTACAGGACACATTTATACACTTCTTATCTCAGGTGAAATGTGTCTGTTTTCTGTGGAGTGCAGCAGCTTGTGCGCTGCATTCCTTCATGTAATGGGCTTCTTGTTCAGAGGCTGAGTCCTGGTGCAGTGGGCTGTTGGTTGACTGGAGCAGCGGACATAAAGAGATCCTGTGTTCAGGTCAGGCCCCGGATAGAGGAGGGTCCGCCTCTTTCTGAAGAGGATACTCTACACTAAGCTACAAGAGGCACACCTTCATGCAGGATAGAACTATTTACTCTTGACTAGTTAATTTACCAGCCCAATCATGTCCTAAATTAGGCTCTTTACAAGCATGTCAAATCAGGTTTAGCTTCATTCCACTATCTTCGTTTTATATCTGGGTCTCCTCATTACTTGTACACCGCAGGTGTTTCAAGTTGAACCACTACTATGACTCCAGATTCTTATACAGATATGAAGACATCGCTTTTCTTATTCTTTCATGAAAAGTCTGTCATTATCTCTAAAGTTTTAGTCTATGGCTGTTACTTAAGACAACTTTCAGACAATAAATGAGTAGCAGCTTAGCAGTGAAATTAACATTTCAATTTCATAAAGTGCTGCAGTAATCAAAAGTAAACAGTGCGAGAGAAAAAACATGGTGCAAAATGCAATGATATGGAAGTTCACAGCATTTAAAGATGAATATTTATGGTGCAAATATGAAGTATTTTGGTTTGGTGTTCTCAGTGTGATGCAGAGTCTAACTTGATTTAGAGTTGTTTTTCTTTTCTTTAAACAGTTCAGCAGTCTGATGGCAGTGGGGGAAAAACTGTTACAGCTCTCAGGAATAGCTTATATACACTCAACATAAGTCTGATTTAGTTTAGGTTCAGATTTGGATTATTTATTTTAACCATTTCTCTTTTGCTTTGAAATAATTGCACTAAAGTACAAATTCAGTTAATTCAAAAGCAAAAATTGGGATTGGTTACAGTTTATATATGTTGAACTACACATACACATTCAAATATGTGTATGTACACCCCATTTATTTTGCATTCATTTGCATGGCCCAACCCTGACCCTTCCCCTACTCTTCTTTACCATATTTAATCCAAAAGTCAACCTAAAGTCAATTCATACTTTACTCCTAAACCTAACCCTGAAATTAGTGAGAGAACTTTTCCTCATGGGAACCAGTCAAGTACCCGTTGGACCCCACAATATAACATATTCTTGGGAATTTGGCCTTACATTTTCCTTGCAAGTTGATGTAAATATGTCATCTCTGCCATTTCCATCTACAAGCATCTGACATGATACCGGCTCAATATTGTATCCAATCTTCCTTTAAAATGTTTGGTTTGGTTACAATGACCTGGAATTGATGCATATTAGTTTTTTTCAATTCTCTGACAGGGTTTTCGTGGGTCATTAAAAATCATTAAAAGTCATTAAATTATTGTTTTTTTAAATTAAGGCATAATTTGCATTAAAATTCATTAAATGTGATTATCGTGGCATTTAAAATGCTTTCTTTATATAATCAATAAATATATATATTTAAAATGCATAAAAATTGTTGATGGCATACAAATTCTTTCTAAGAGCATTAAATGAGCATTAAAAAGCATTAAATTAGAGTTATTCATTCCTGTACACACCCTGTCTGAAAATGATTGTGATTCCGCAAACCTAACGTCTGCTTACTTTATTTATTCTAAACCAGTTTTGTTATCCCTTTGTGATCGCTGTCTCATAGAATGCCTACATATGTCCACAGTTTAACCCGTTGAATCAAAATGTTTATTATCTCTACCTTGTGCAAATCACCAGTAACCCCTGGCATTTACATAGCCCTGCAGCATGATGCAACCACTACTGTACTTGATAGTTGGAGCAGTCCTTGAATACTAAGCTGCTCTCAATTATTGTTTGTGATTTATTAATGCCTTAGTTTGCGTTTTCAATTTTTTTGCGAAAAAGGTTATTTTACTAAACTCATAAAAAGCTGCATTTGAAAGATTTTCTGACCATAATGCTAGTGCTTACAGTAGTAGTGATATTCCACAGAAACAAAATGCTTTTTGGATTTTTTTTTTAATTTAATTTTATGATGTAACTTTTATGTTTGGGTTATTATGTTATTTTAAAATGTCAAACTTTTCTTTATCCTTTAGAGTTTGGCCTGCACTTGTGCTGCTGTGTTTTCCCTCCATGGTAACTGCAGAGGATGTGTCGTTGCTGGAAGGCTGGCACGATGTCTGGTTCTTCCGTTTCCTCGTCAACATGCTCGGATATGCCACGATCATTGTCCCAGGATATTTCCTCATTAGCTACTTCAAACGCTCTAATTACCTGGACAGAGGTTTGAGATGTTTCATTGTCCTATATTAGAACATTCTTTGCCTAATTTTTTCCTTGAAACCTCTGACAAACAGCTTTACATCATGCCAGGTTTTTGTATCAGTGTTGGCTAGATGATTAGAACAGATCAATATGTGGATGCACCATGCATTTATCTTTAGTAGAATTGATTACTGCAACAGTGTCTTCATTGGTTTTGCCTAAAAAGTTGGTCAGAAAGCTGCAGCTGATCCAGAAAACTGCTGCCCGTGTTCTCACTAGAACTAAGAAATTAGAGCACATCAGCCCGGTTCCGAAGTTCTTCCACTGGCTCTCTGTAGCTCAGAGAGTAGACTTTAAAACTCTTCTGTTAGTCTATAAATCACTGAATGAATCAGCACCTCGATACATAACAGATTTGTCGTCAGTGTATCAACCTCCCACACCTCTCAGATCTTCTAGTTCCAGCCTACTCTGTTCACCCAGATCTAGAACCAAACATGGAGAAGCAGCATTTAGTCCATATCCTCCACTGATCTGGAACAGACTCCTAGAAGACTAAACGTGCTGAAAGCCTGAGTTCTTCCATTTGTTTAGAACTGCCTTTGACTGTTGAAGTTAAACTGTTTTTGTTTGTTTCACTACCTGCTTTTATCTTCATCTGCTTTTATTCTGCTTTTAACTTTCAGGCAGCGGGCTTTGTTTTCCTGTCATAAAGAGCTGCGTGTTTGGCGGCGAGGACAAGAGCGGGCTGTTGGACGATGTATCCGTCTCAAGCAGGAACGAGCCTGATTCAGGCTCATCACTCAAACAGGCTTTAAAGTTGATCTTTTGTGCAGCAGGACTTCAGGTAGGGGATCCTCCCAGAACTAACAGCTACTGTAAACATAGAGCTAACTACAACATTCTGTTTTTTTTACACAATGTAGAGGGATCCTATTTGCCCAAACTTCAATCTTATGATTATTTATTCATGCAGTGGTGATCAAGTACACTAGGGTTATTTTTCTCTGTCTGGCTAATATAATAGAATAGAAATGTCCTAAATTGTCCCACTCTGTGTAAATTCAGGTGTGTCAGCAGCAAAACAAAAGCAGACAGGTTGTATGAAGAATAGACGATTATGAAGAAAAATAAAACAAAATACAATGAAGCCAAACAGGTCCTTGTGTATCATAGGGATGTTTATAGGAATTTCAGCCCAGTTAAGGTCTCTTCACTTACTGCAAACGCCTTAATTGTGCTCTATCCAGCTATCTGTTGTAGATTTGCTGCTGTGTGAGGAATCATTGTCCAGTTAATGTTATGATTGGGGCCTAACTCTAGCCACCTGCCTGATTTTCTCCATATATATAATGCATGATGTCCAAGTCCTGCAACTGCAACATAAGCCCAAATCATCATTCCTCCTCCACCAAGCCTGGCAGTTGCTATTAGGGTTTTGATATGCTGTGTTATGGTGCATGTATTGAGATCAACCATTTCCATTTTTTCATCTGCCCAAAGGGCATTGTTCCAGGGCACTTGTGATTTTGTTCAGTTGCGGCTTTCAAGACCAAATTTTCATCGCTTGTTTTTCCTTTAGCGTCTGTTTAGATCACCTGTAATTTTTGCGGGATTTTCTAATTCTACTGTTATCAATTAACCCATAACAAGCTGTAGATTATGTAGGTGTCTTGCAGAAACAAGCAGACATAAAAGTAGTATGTAAAGGTGTAAAATGATTAATAGAAAGGGTTTAGTTGTCTTTTTAATAAATGGCAATCCTGGTTCTTTGTTTACGTACTTTGAGCAAATAAAACACTCACTGAACTGGAATTTGGAAAAAAAGATCCATGCCAAGTAGGAAAAAGAGTAGATTGTGAATCCTGCTATCTAAAAGTAGACCTGATGAGTTTAAACCAGCATTTCTTCTTTTCAGGCATCGTATCTGACGTGGGGAGTCCTCCAGGAGAGAGTGATGACCCGCTCCTATGGAGCCACAACTCAAGACCAGGAGGGAGAGAGGTTCAAGGATTCCCAGTTTTTGGTCTTCATGAATCGCATCCTTGCACTGACCGTATCTGGACTCTGGTGCATCCTGTTCAAGCAGCCTCGTCATGGTGCACCCATGTACAAATACTCTTTTGCTTCACTCTCCAACATCCTCAGCAGCTGGTGCCAGTACGAGGCCCTAAAATTCATCAGCTTCCCAACTCAAGTCCTGGCCAAGGCCTCCAAAGTTATTCCCGTCATGCTCATGGGAAAGATCGTGTCTCGTAAAAGCTACGAGTACTGGGAATACTTCACTGCCGTGCTAATCTCTCTCGGCGTCAGCATGTTTCTACTGTCGAGCACAACCAGCAAGCACCCATCCACTGTCACTACATTCAGCGGCATCATCATCCTCGTCGGCTACATCGTCTTCGACAGCTTCACGTCCAACTGGCAGGACAATCTTTTTAAGTACAAGATGTCGTCTGTGCAGATGATGTTTGGGGTCAACCTGTTCTCCTGCCTCTTCACCGTTGGTTCGCTGCTCGAGCAAGGCGCCTTCTTCGAGTCGCTGGCCTTTATGACGCGGCACTCGGAGTTTGCCTTCCATGCTGTGCTGCTGTCCGTGTGCTCGGCCTGCGGTCAGCTCTTCATCTTCTACACCATCAACCAGTTCGGAGCTGCCGTCTTCACAATCATCATGACACTGCGCCAGGCCTTCGCGATTCTCCTCTCCTGTTTCCTCTACGGCCATGCCATCACAGTCATCGGGGGCTTTGGTGTTGCCGTGGTTTTCCTTGCGCTCTTCCTACGGGTGTACGCCCGCAGCCGCATGAAGTCCAGCCGGCCGTCCGTGCTGCCCCAGAAGGTGTAGCTCTCCTATGACCACGTTTTCAGTGGTGCTACTTGTCTTTCTGTGGGCAGCATGTTTTCCCAACATCTTTTATGTTTTTTTTTTTATAACTTCGGTACAAAACAAAGGGATGCTGAAGCCCTTACTGTCACAGATGCCCCCAAGGGGTCAATATAACATCAATGGTAAGAGGCTTTGAGTGCCTTTGCGATTGTTTTAAGTTTTAAACTACAAACTGCCTCTTCAGTTCTGTCGCTCTTTAACTGTTTGTTTATAATTTTAACCACCACATGTGGCTTTTGCAGCCAATTTAAGGTAACAGAATGGCTCAGCATTAACACTTTCTAATGTCCAAAAAGCAAAGTTGGTCTGCTCCTTAAAGAGTTATGGAATCGTTTCATTAAAGTTTTATTCTGGGGATAAACTTTTGTGTCTTAATATGGTATTTTATATATTTTAAAGCTGGGATCACAGTTTTGTAAACACAACATGCATTTAAGTTTACTTGTCAAATGGTTCAGATGCTTCAGTCACTATGTTTTGGGGGAATAACTTGTGCAATGTAAAAAGAGTTAAAGAAAAAAAACTGTATAGATTTTTTAATCTGACATCCCAGAACTGAATCTAATTTAATTTTCAGCTTTTTTTTATATACATACACATTTCCTGTATGGTTTAAAAAAAAAAAAGTTCAATAAGAAACAAACATGTAAATATGTACCCTGTTTTATTTTATTTGCAATGAGCTTATCGGTTTTCTCTTCCTTTTTGTAAAGGACTGACTTTCTTGTGAATGTTTGGATGAACACTGTCACAAAGATGTGATCTTACTGTGAGCTCCAGTTTGCAGGTCTGAATGCACACAAGGGAGATGCAATGTTAACGGTACCTTGTTTATATCATTCTACTACTTTTTCTCTGGTAAATGGATTAATAATAAAACCTGTTAAAGTAACGTTAAGTGGTGAAGGGTTTTGTTTGCTCTGCAGGCTTTACGGATTGAAGAATCCCTCTTGGTACGTTGCTTTGCAAAAGGATTCTTTTTCACTTTATGTCACTTTATATTTAAGAACTTTGATGTTTTATTGTAGCTTTTAGACTGAAGGCAAGTTTTCAAAAGGGCCTAACTGCTAAAACAAATGTATATATTTTCAATTAACACTATATGCACCAAGCGTTTGTCCTGATAGTTTACTTTTTTCCTTTTGAACTTTAGTAGCCTTTTTGCACAGGACGTGATCAGCAGACTGGATGCGCTTCTGTGGACGACCTACTGTCAGCTTATATCACCAAACTGGAAACTTAATCATGCTGAATATTGTGTCAGGGTTTCTACAGGGTAGTGTATGAAATTAGTTGAAATTAAGGCCATTGTAAGGTAGTAAAATGTAATAAACAGAATTGACTTGGTAGTACATTTATCATCAATCTTTTGATATATTCTGAATTCTTCATTGATGCTGAATATTTGGTTTGCAAATTAATTCATAAAATATTATAAAATAATACAGCAGGTCCTGTGCTGAAGTTGATACACTCGATTGGTTCTACTGGCTGATATGCTGTCTGGAACCACCTTATTTGTTGAAAGAAGAGTCACTTTTTTTTCTCCTGAACTTAAGGCAGCTCTTTTGTTTCCTGTCTTTCATTATTAGATGATTAATTAATCCAGGTGCGTCTGGCCATTTGGTCAGGCACACCTGGATTTAATGTAATTGTGCAAAGAACCCATTCACACCTCGGTGGCAAACCAGTATTACCGGTAAGGCAGACCAATCTGATGCCAACTTCAGTGCTGACGTTTTATGGTGCCTGAAAACTGCAGCCAAGCATTACTTGTGCCCTTCAAATCCACCAGGAAGCCATTGAAAAAGCATGTTCAAAGGCTCTAATGGAGAAAAAAGCATTGAATGCACGAGGAGGGCTTAGTATTGTTAGTAAAAATATTGTAGATGTAGTAAATACTGATTGCTGTATTAACCCTGTGTATCATACTGTAGAGACCCTGTTTTATTATTACAATCTAATTCAAGAGCATTTTAGGCCAATCAGGTCCTGAGTCTTTCTATTTCTAAGCAAAAGTTGCATAAAACCTGATCTTGGGTCTGGAGCAAAATGTTTCCATTTTCTTCATAAAAACAAATCAAAAGGAAACACTGACATAGATCACGATGACTTAAAAATCATGAATGATCCTGGTCCGTGTTAAAGGCAAATGACAAACATAGCTGAACATGAAGCTGTCTGCCCCCAAATCATTTCAGTGTCTCAATCACTTATCAGGCTAGTTCATCAATCAGAGTCTGGTATGGTCTCCTCCACAGCCCTTTTGGTCTCCATGCTTTGCAATGGCAGTTAGATGCTGAATCCATGTGGTGTTCCTCACGGTTTGTTCACAGTAGAGTCCAGCAATCCGTATTCCAGGATCCTCCGGCACACGACAGAGAGCAATTACTGTTCATTTCAGGATCAGCAATCTCTTTACTCAGTAATTCATCATTTAAAAAACTTAAGTGTAGTCACAACCAGATATTCTTATCCACAATTACTTTCAATTTAGCTCTAAAGTCTGCATTAAAATCATTAAATTTAAATGATATGTCATCTGAATGTTTATTCAGCAGAACGATTCAGGTTTTAATCAGAAAAACAGTTAAAAGTTATCCGTAACAGAATATATCATTCTGTGCATCCTACGTTTGTTTTAGCTCATTTGTCTGTATTTATGCTAAAATCATTGCAATAAAAAATGGAATGATGTTGTTTAAGGAAGCTGTAAAGAAACATATAAATATTAAGAACACATTTAACCCTGTTTTATACATTTTAACATTTGATTCATGGATAATCTAAAGAACATTTTGAAATTATTTTTATTCTGAGCCCTACAGCTCATTGCAGCAAATTGAGTTTAGTTTTTCTAAAATTATAACTGCAGTTTTTTTGGTTTACTTTTATCCGCTTCCCACTGAAAGAGATAAAACATTTTTGTTAATTTCTAAGAATAAAACGTTTGGAACTGATTCCCCCCTTTAAAATCCCTCGACATACATTTATTTCACAATCTATTTTTATTCAATATTGTTTTATGACATTTTCAGTAATTCAATAAATATTGCAGTCCATGATTACAGCAGTTCTTATTTTTAAAGCAAATATCTCTAGAATATTTATTTATTAACATAGTTGAATTTATTTATTTATTAATAAAGTTTTATAAACAAGGCAAAGGTGTTTTGTACAGGATTCGGTTTGTGGCTTGCTTGACCAAATTAAGAAATCTATTGTGATATAAGTTTTGGCACCATCTTCCTGCCATATTGAAAGGTTAAAGTAGGGTTAGGGTATTAACAATATTTAAAATTGAAGACATCTCCTGTATCAGACTGCTGAAGAGCATAAATTAGATAGCAGCTGAAGGCCAATGGTAACTATAAGGGAGCTTCAGGGATCCACAGCTCAAGTGGGAGAATATCATTATTATTATAGATGTTAACACCAACATTTGGCTTGATTGAAGCAGGTGCAAGAACAAAAAAATCGTCCCATTTGTAAATTTTCATAATCCATGTAGGGAGCACAGTAAACATGTGGAAGAAGCTGCTCTGGTCACATAGATTAGAATTCAACTTTTTTTTCTTGCACCCTGAACAGACCATTTCTGCAGTAAAACATGGCAGTGGCAGTATCATGCTGCAGGGCTTCTTTAGACCAGACACAGAAGTTGATCATAGTTTATGAGGAAGATAAAACTCAAAAATGATTTGCAGAACACATGGAAATGCTAGAGTACCACTTATTAGTTAGCTGCTAAAGTCTTAAGATGAAGGCAGAGGTTCACCTTCCAGCAGGATAATAACCTTAAATGTAGAGTCAGGGGTGATATGTAAGGGTATACATTGAATTTAAGAGCTAAAACTAATAGAAATTAAATGGTACAAAATGAAGTTGGTGTTTCCTGATGTTTTGCATCCCATCTAACTGAACCTGACTCGTTGAAGGTTAATATTTTAGTCCTTAGTTGTGTCAGGTTGACATACTAAGGCAACTGTTAGAAATTACAGTTTTAATAAACTTAAAGTTCATTGTACTATACAAAGAATTTAACCCTTAAGAATATCTTAATTTTGTTCTGAGACCCTTCTTATTCAAGGCTTGTCTCTTGCATGTAAAAGAAAACCTCTAGTTTTCAGTTAGATTATATTCCACTTAGAAGGAGTTCAGTGAAATATATTTGCTTTATTAAAAATATTTTTTATCAAGAAGACAGCAAAATGAAATAGAATCTCATGATTTTAAAATATGAATAGGCATTTTATTCACTTTTTCAAATCCAACAAAACAAATAACTGCACAATTCAAAGTTTGTAGATTTATCACTGAGTTAAAACAGCTCTTAAGATGCTGACAAAAATTGAAACCAGTGAATTCAAATAAATTACAGGGATTCTATGAGGGAAATCTAAAAGAAACTTAAACAAAAACTGTTAAACCAACCTGTTTGTAAAAAGGTTAGCAGGAGCTAAAAGCAAATACAAAAAATCAATTTAAAACCATCATTGATAGCTAAAGAAATAACATTAAGGTGTGGATCAATAGAACTTTGGCATGCTGTACATAGACAAAAATGTTACGAAGCTCAAATCTAAATAGGGTTGGGTTTGTTTTTGTACGACAAAAAATACTTTAAACAACGAATACGGCGAAGACCTTAAGAAAAATAAAATTCTGAGTAAAACGCAGCAAACTTTGAAGGAGAAATAAAATGTTTTTTTTTTTTTCAGATATGACAAGAGCCTTTATTCATTACACTTTTTTTTTTCAATGTCTTCAATTTGCCTCTTTGGTAATAATGAAACTTGGCATTAATATGTGTCTGAGCTGATCCAATCTTGTTTCATTCATTTCACACAACATTTAAATCAGTCATTTCCATTCCCGATAAAAAAAAAAAATAAAAAATGTTTCTGACATTTTTAGTGGCTCAGACCAGTCTTGCCACTGCAAAAATTTAAATACAAGCCTTTTTGTCCTTAATAAGTGTGTTTCCACTTGTTTTGGGTAGGTAGGTGAGACAATTTGCAAGTAGAATAAGATGATTTAAGTTTAAAATATGATGATTGCTCAATTATCTTATATCAAGTGCATAATATGTAGTTATCTTATTTAAAGAGCAAAAATCATCTGTTTATCTGCTGAAATTAATGGTAAATAACATGTATTTACAACATCTTTTTTTATTTTTAGTTCAGTTTTTATCACTTAAAGGGAAACTTTCTGAAAATAATTGGTTAGATATAGTTTTCAGCAATTGTTTATGATTCATTTTTAAAAGCTGTAAAAACATTGATAAGAACGGAATTTATTTTCTAATAATATAATATGCATGACTTATGTGACAGAAAAAGCAAAGATTTAACTCCGTGTCCCATCATGATGTAATGAAAAGTTAGTTTACAGAGTTTGAATGGTCAAATCTAATTAATGCAGAACCCCCAAATAGAGCAGCTCCAACTTTATAAGTTTTTTGTTAAGCTTCAATGTAATGTCATTCTTTGAATCTTAACCAGTTTGTTATTCTACTGGCACATGGTGACCCAACACTTTCAATCAATACTTCACGTGTTTGTGCATGATTTCAGCTTGAGGACACTTTAAATTAGTCATTTAATATTTTTCCTCATGGCACACTTTTTTGTACTCATTCCGCTCTTGTTTCGAAATACATCTTTAGTGCTCTTGGCATATTGCTCGGATGCATTAAGCAGTCCGTTCTTATGATTCACCGAACCTCAAACTGAAGACCGGGTTTGACTGTGAAGTGCTAGAAAATGTTTCCCCCTTGTTCATTAATCTCAAGATTCAGCCGGGGATTTCCCCCGTTCCTCTTGTTTCAAAATGTTTAACGTATCACTCCATCATCCTCTCTGCATCTTTTCAATCATTCAAATCAGTTACCAACAGACATGAAAGGTCAGAAAGGAAGAAAAAAAAATACATGCAGACGCGTTGTCCTCTGATTTCATCCCCTGGTGGACCAGTCACTTTGAGCTCCTGCTTTGACAGGAGAGAAAACCAAACCAAGAAATTCTGACTCCTTTTAAATCCGCCGAGTTGTAAACGGAAGGTTAACATTAATTCAGGGATTCCTGAAATAATCTACTACTTTCTAAAACACCTGCTCTGGAGAAGAGGTTAGAAGAAATCAATTTTATAATCTTTTTGCCCCCCAGTGTTTAGGCTTGTTTTTAAAAATAGTTGCATTTATATTCACATCTGAAGTTGAAGATCATGTATTATAGAATGAATGAAAGAAATACAGCACAAGGCGAATATAGAGAATATTGGATTGTGATGTGAGTGATGATGTTATGCAGAAAGAATAATAAAATTTTGTCTTAATGCATAAAGTGATAGTCACATTTCAATATAAAAGTATCCAGTTTGGATGTGGAAAGATTAACATGGAGATTTTGTGCAGTAAGGAGGAAGGGGTAAAAAGAAAGGCTGTTTGAGAGGAGTTGCTCTGAGCCCGAATGGCACGGCATGCTAACCAGGGAATAAAAAGCCCTCCATGCTGAGCCCAGTCAGGCTTTAATTTACTGCGTTGACCAATTAGCTTTTTGGGAACTCAAATGTAATTCAGGGAACTCAATACAAGCAGAGTGCAAGTAAATATTGTATTTTTTCCCTGTTTATTCTTTTCTTCAATCCCTACATATTCTCATGCCTTTTTTGTACTTTTTATTTATTTGTTGTTTCTAATGGGACCGTTTTATTTTAGAAACATAAGCAAATGAAAGAAAAAAACAGACAACAATTAATTAAAGATTATTATACAGGAACCTATGTTTCTATAAATAATCTGTTATACTTTTGATAACTTCAGTAGCGTAATGTAGCTGTCAAAGCATTACTCTGAGAACACTGAGTCAAACCAGTCACTCTAGTGTCTTTTCTTACACTGCTTTCTAATCCTGAAAAGTAACTTGAAGCTAAGAGTCTTTAAAAAAGAAGCTGAGTCGTTAGTCACTTATTGGATTATATTGATAACAGATTAAACATATTGGTGTTAGTTTTGATCAGGTTCTGTCATTTAAATCCCATATCAAATAGGTTTGTAGAATTTCTCTTATCTGGGATATTGTAAAAATTGTATCCTGTCCAGGGGTGATGCTGAGAAACTAGTCCATGTATTTGTTACTTCAAGGCTGGACTATTGTAATTCTTTACTATCAGGAAGTCCACAAACTGTAGTTAACCCTTTAAAGCCCAATCCAAGAATAAAACAAAACAGAAAATTACTTCTTTTTGGTTTGAAGTCCTTATTTGGCCTTTTAACAAAATATGTAAAAAGAAAAAACAGAAATAAATTTTTGATATTCGTAATTTATTACTATGCGATAAGTCAAGATTATTTTTTGTGTAGTCTTCTGCCATCTGTTATCAGGTATGTCTGATTGTGTGCAATAGGATTTTGAGCAAAGTTTTTACCATTAAATTATGCAAAAGGTGTCAGATGCAAAACATTTCAGAAACCGTATGTATCAAATATGATACATTTGGCATTACAGGGTTAAAAGCTTTCAGCTGAGCCAAAATGCTGCAGCCAGAGTTCTGATGAAAATTAAAAAGAGAGATCATATCTCTCCTATCCTGGCTTCTCTTCATTGGCTTCCTGTTAATCCAGAATAGAATTTAAAATCCTCCTTCTCACATATAAACCTTAAATAGCCAAAGCTCCATCTTATATCAGAGATCTAATTGTTACTTATGTTCCTAACAGAGCACTTCGCTCTCAATCTGCAGGTTTACTAGTGGTTCCCAGAATTTCTAAAAGTACAATGGGAGGCAGATCTTTTAGTTATCAAGCTCCTCTCCTGTGGAACCAGCTACCAGTTTTGGTCCGTGAGGCAGACTTTTTGAGCTATCTCTATAGTAATGCTTCTATAGGCTTAGACTTCTGGAGGACATAGGGAACCCATTTCATCATTCTGCTTCATTCTATCTCTATTCTCCCACTCTTCTGTATTTGTTTGTTCAATCTTTAACATTATGTTGTTTCTTCTTTTTCTCATAGTAGCTTCATCTGGTCTGTTCCTGTTTGGCTGTGACTCCATCCTGGAGAGAAATATCAGCTGTGCTGCTGCCATCAGCACCTTTGTTTAAAGACGTTGGAGCTTGGCCTGTTTTTCTGTGTAGTCCTGTTTGTCTGGCTATGACTAACTGTGCGTTCTCTCTTTCATCCTCTGATATGGGAGCTGTGTCTTTCCTGAACAGGGCTACCTGTGGAGCTGGTTATCTTTTGTATCTCAATCAAAAAAAAATACAAAAATAAAAAAAACTGGATTTTGTTTTCCAAGTATTTTTTTGTATCTCTGCTTCTTTCTCTATGTCAGCTTCTGTCTCCTTGAACCCCAGTCGGCCTCGGCAGATGGTTCTGCAGGTTTCTTCTTGTTAAAAGGGAGTTTTTCTTCTCCACTGTCGCTACTAGCATGCTTGGTTTGAGGAATTGCTTTCGAGTCAATGATTCGATGCAATTAATTGGTGTTCCTTAGATAGAAAACTTTGAATCAATCTGCTGTGATCTGGTTGAGATGGATGAGAATAGGTGCTATATAAATAAACTGATATAACTGATATAAATTAAGGCTGTTTGTTTGAAGCAGAAATAAAACTAGAGATGGCCAACAAGTAATTAATAAGTTGCTGACATTCATTCAGCATTTTCCAATGATGAATTTTTTGGACTAGAAATTAAGGAATTTTTTTTTAGCCCAACTGACATATGCATGTTACAAAGTGCTCTGCTACCACGCTGATTTGTCCTGAATTCATTACAATTAAATGTTTCCCATCTTCAGCTAAATTTTGGTATGTACTAAAAAAGAGAATTTGTCAAATTATATTTGCATTTATTTGGGGTAATGTTTTTAACCAACCATTCCTTCCTCAATTTTAAAATTTTCTTTATTTACAGAACAACTTTTATTCAACTGTAACACAAATTGCTTGATCAGACTTTAATGTCTGTGCCATACTTTACTGCTATGAAGCATCTGTGATGTTAATTCCTAAAATAATGTTAAAGCCTAAAATTAGCAGAATTGTTTTCTTTTAGTTACACTGGAGGGTTTTCATGTCTAAATATTTCTTTATATTTTTCATGCTGTCAGATAATCTAATTCCTTTCCTCAGCAGATCTGTGATTGGGAAATTGTTTTTCACTGGACTGTTTGTGGTATTTTCTGGTTTTAGAGGGGCTTGGCTCTAAAGGGCATTTTTGTGCATTTAGAAATCTTTAAGCTGACCTATGAGAAATCAAAAGGTGATTTTGATTTGATTGTTTCATGGTTTAAAAATAAATAGTTCATGGTTCAATAAAGGTAAATAAAAATGTACCTTTAAAATTCTGTTCTTAGAGCGTAGCAAGCAACCCTGTTAATCAGGAGGTGTGTTTAAATATCTGCTGAATGAAAAGAGAACCAAAGTGAAGCGTAAACTTAAGATTAAGATTCACTCTGTATCAATGTTCATATCAAACAGATATGTAAACCAGTTGAACCAGTTTTTATTTCTCTCAATCTACTTCTTGGAGCACAATGGCTTTCTGGTGTGGAATCAAGTAAGTCTTGTTTTTTGTTTTTTTTTAATAAGGGAGCTATTTATGGCTTGAAAACACAATGAGAAAAATATAGGAAGGGCCAGTACTTGTGCTTGGATGGATTGTTCCCAAGCAATAGGAAATATGTGCAGAAGGTATAATGTAAGAAACGATAGAGACAAAACAAAGACATCCAACAGACTCCTGTCACACAAAGAATTAGGACAATAAGGATGTAAAATTTAGTAAAATCTGGTGTGTAGTATACTATCTGTCATATCTTTGAGAACAGGGAACATTTGGGATATTTCAAGACACCAACTTAAGCAAATTTCTATGAATTTCAAGTATTTTTTGCATGTATGCATTCTGGATTAGTTCCTGATTGTGAACTAATCCACAATTTATGTCTGATTGTGACCAGTCGTGTCTCACCAGGGAAAAGACGAACCAGAGAGTTTTGCATCAGTTTTTACATTTAAATAAATGACTAGTATGATTAAAGTAAATTGAACAAAGCAGTCTTTGACCTGCATGATAAAGCTAAAGTAAACGGTGACATTTTTAATACTGATTCAAGATGTATGCACTCCGTTTCTGCAAATTCCAGGTTTTCTAACCTAACCTTACTAGAGATTTACCCCAACTAAATGCTGTGTTATTTTATGTGTGGGGTGAAAGGTCCTGCTCAGGGACCCAGAGATGCAGTCTGTGGGCTGGGGCTTAAACTCAGAACCTCTGGGATCCAAACACAATGCCCTAACCACTCGGCCACCCCTCCCCCAAGCCACTTTATGACCGCATGTGTTGAAAACAAAGTTGATTTTAAGTGAAAAACACAAAAGTTGTTGATGCATCACAGTTAAGATTGTCGCAACCCTAAGTGAGGTTGTCAGAAAGCTAACTGGCAGTGAAAGAGAATTTTATTTTTATTTTACAAAAAAGAACAAATATGATTATACTTTCCTTATTTTTTTCTAATATATGTGGGTCTTCGTTTAGCTATTATTGAGATAAATTAAAGAAGATTTGACCAATGCAATTTTGATCTACCAATTGAAAAGGTGAGACGGTGCTACTTCTAGTAGTACTTTTCCATGCATTCACCCACGTCATTTTACCCATGACATGGGTTTAGCTGTTTTTCAGATTTGAGTGAGCCTTCTATCACATAGAGGATCTTTGCTTGTGGATGGTGGCACACCTGAGAAAAATTCTCAATCAAGATGTGCAGCCTATATATATAAGGAGGCGAAGGATCATCTCTCTGCTGGATTATTACAAAGATGGTATTCTGGCCAAAGATCTAAACCAGGAATATCTTTCTTTTTGAATTTGTCTTCTTATGAATCTCTTTTAATGTGGACTCTGTTGCTGTTCCATACGACCAGTGAACCTCGGTTCGTCTCCGATCTAAATGGAAAAGTTCTTACCTGTGTGCAGTAGTTCTTGTTTTAAGGTTCTTAATGCTTTTGTAATTTAAACTTAAAAATGTACAAGTTCTCTGTGCATTTGGGTCAACAAACTAACATGACAATGACTGGATTCATCAGAGAGAATGGTTTTGTACCAGTCTTTGAGTTTAAAGCTGCCTTTAAAGGGCATTTTCTTAAGAGATTTATGTTCATTAGCGCCCTTTTATCTAGCAAACAGCATTAAGGTAAATATATATATTTACCTTAAAGCTGGATAAATGCTGCAGGCCCTGCTGCTTATGTTCAGGTTTTTCAGCAGTTTCAACATTGTTTATTCCCTCTGAAAACCAAAAAAGCAAGATTGACCAAAAACTGTAAAAATACTGTTTGCTACAGACAAAATAAAGTATAGCCAGATCCAGGATATCTACTGCTGGACCTCAGTTGAAACATGGTTGTCCATTATATAATAACCATGGTTATTTTTTATACATGAGTTGATTGTCCTACCTTTTTAAGATTGCAAAAAGCATGAACAGATATTTGACAAAGTACATTTGGAGTGTCCTGAAGCCTCTTTTATTGATATTGACACACCCACTATTTATGAAACTATTTTTAAGAGGAATTATTTTTACATGCTGCCATGCTTTAAAATTATTTCAACGTCACTGTTATGGATATCTACATGCTAGCGGGTTGGCAAGGGCAAAAAATGTATTTCTACCATCACAAACATAAAAATAATGGATTTGGCTAAACTCTATAAATTTAACCCCGAACTGTGTACTTTAGTTAGGTGAGAATAAGATTAAGTTTCCATGAGGATCTGGATTAAAGTATATAATTTCTGCACAGAACCATAATCTCTGACAGAACACCTTTGCAATGAATTTCCAATTGTATTTACAGCATCAGCATCTAACCTCACACATGTGCTTCTGGAAGAACACTTTCCTAAACCTTGTGGAAAACCTACTGCTCCGAAAGATGGACTAACATGTTAAACCCTGCAGGTTTAAAACTGTAACGCGAAAGCATATTGAAAAAAAAACAACTTTAGTAATATAAAGCATGGGGAGTTGAATAGATTTTTGTATAGAAAGAATAGAACAACTTAACCAGAAATTCCTGCAGTTCCCTCAATGTTCCTTACATGTTATCTTCTTAAGAACTTGGATTTATTGTCACTGTTTTTCCAGTTTATCTGAATGCTTCCATTCTGTAACACTGTGGATTTATTTGGCACAAGTAGATCAAGTAATTTGTTTGAAAACCTTTACTGAAAACCTTTGGTGTATGGAAATATTTCAAATAAGAACATGTGTAGGAATTAGGTCTATGTGTTGCACTGTATCCCTATAAAAAAAAAAAAAGGTCCTGGGTTTAAAGCCTTTTTCATAGAGGTTGAATGTTCTCCCTGTGCATGTGTTGGTCCTCTCTGGGTACACCAGCTTTTCCAACAATCCCCACAAAGAATGGAAATAAGGTTAATTTGTATCTCTAAATTGTCTTTAGATGTAAGCTTGTACACATGGTTATCATTCGCCCTGTCCAGGGTGCACCGCCTAAAGACTGCTGGAGATAGACTCCAGCCTGCTGTGATCATGATGGACAAGCAAGTATAGTAGATGGATGTATTTATGGTCATGAAAATAACTTTGAAGTAAAGCAAAAATGTAATTAACAAGTGTATTAATTCAAAACTGTGCAAAAGATTATTACATCTGTTTGGTATTTGAATGGTCAGATTTCATTAGTTTGAATTAAATACATACTATGTTAAAGATGGTAAAAGTTTTCCTACTATTCAAATGTTAATATTTTACAAATACCTGGCATTTAAACAGGGGGTGTATAGACTTTTTAAATCCACTGTAAGGTTGTGGCGCCCTGCTGAGATACCTCAAGGCTACCTTAACTATAACGGCGCTACTTTCCATTTTTAATCACACAATTATTTTCTCACTTCCACTTGTGTGAATTTTCTTCCAGCATAAAAAGTGGAAGTGTTTTCAATCTCAAAAAAAATCTGTTCAACTGCTTCTTTTCATTGTCTGCAGCAGCAGTTGGACCACAGTGTTTCTACCCACACATGGCTGTGGAGTAAGAGTGGAGCACAAATACAGTGTGACAGACCACATGTGATTGGCCCCCCCACCATCTCAACTCATCATAAAGGTTACTGTGGGTGTTTGTATTTTATACCACATGATAAAAGACTTGAATTTTCTTATGTTGGCCCTTTTTTATCATCTCATCTAGCTTTCTTTCCTCTTGGCGTGGGCGTTAATCCTGTTCCTGTCAAGTGTTTACCCGGTTCAGTCAACACACCACGCCTGACATAGCAGAAATGTTTCAGATCATGAGTAGTAGTAATGCGTTTACTCTCACACCCAGCCTTTTAAATGTCATTGAAACCTAATAGCTTGCTGCTACGCCAGATATAATGTCAAATTATCTTCTTGAGTCTCAGTGGTCACCTGCTATCTCTGTGGCAGACACACAAAGAGCTACCGTATATAATAACTGAGGGAAGCATGACACATTAAAGGACAGAGATATTTCATAAAATGTGCCTGGAATTAATCATAAAGATTGTAAGACTATGCAACAGGAGGCATTCAGTCTGAAGGTTATTACTTTTTAAGGTGGTTTAACTGTATTACCAGACACGCTGCAAAGGTCACAAAATGCATTCACACACCTAAGCCCACTGACATGCAGGACCCCCCCCAACATATCTTACTTTGCATATGTGGTTGAGAACAGATGCACACAAGAGACAAACATTTCCACAGGAAGTCTTTTGTTTTGAAAGGGAAAGAAATCCAGCCCCAATAGTTCACCTTTGGACTCAATAAAATGGAAATATGTGCTGACTGGGGATGACTCTCACCAGGAAGTTTCCAGGAGCACTCAACTTAACCAGAACTTTTTTTTAATGTATTTTTTAATTCCTCTTTAATGTCCTGTAACCTAGAACAGTCAACCTGAAGCTTAGATCTTTATAATCTAACAAAAATGTATGGAATATGATGGTACGCTTGTTTTGTTTTTGTTTTTTGGTTTTTAAGTCTGAGATGTTCTCCATTAATCTGGGAGCATAAAATTGAGGTTTTGATCAGGAAACAGCAATAAATTATAAAAACGTTGAAACTTCATACAGACAGATTGATTCAGAGATTCATTCAGCTTCTTCTTCTGATTTTAAAAGGTTCAAAGCAGAGGTTTAAATGTGTCACCATGCTTGTATATGTCACCTAGTAAGTCACTTGGATTTTAAAAGTAGGTTACTTTCAAGCTCATTTCCTGTAAAAGAAAATATTCAGGTAATGATACACAGAGGTTTTCCTTGAACTCTTAGATGTAGCCACCTTTAAATAACTTCCTTTAATGTTATGTGCTACAGGCAATGTTGGGAAAGCATCATAGAATGAAATGCAAAGGTCCCTAAATTTCAGCTGACCAGGAAGCTTTTGGGAATTTCTCTAGAAATACTGCTGGTACATTTGGGGGCATTCCTTAAGATTTACCTAAATAATATTAGATATCTTTGAAGAATCTCTAAGGGATGTACTATTTGATTGTTATTAAACTGGTAATATGACTCTTTGCCAAGGGTAATAAGAGTATGAGCTGTGGGGAAGCCCAGGAGGGCAAAAGAAAGGAAAAGCAATTTCCATCAGGCCCTAATCTAGTGTTCTTTTGCTTATTTGCAATCTGGTAATAAGCATCTGTCTAAACAATCAATAACTAACCATTCAGAGAAAGGATATACCATGTATCACATTTCATATTCCTAAAAGGGCTCAAGTTCAGATTGGCTGCAGTTTATATTAAGTTTCTAAGTCTTTATAGGGCAAGTTACATATTTTGATCAAGCACCCCATCCCTCATATTCAGCCATTCAGCAAAGTTACTGCTTCGTGGCTGTACATGTTATTTTGGCATTTGACCAATTAGATGAGCCTTTGAATTATATATTATCTACTGTATATGAAGTTGGAAAAAAGTTAAAAAGTAAAGTTAAACAGTTAATATGCTAAGTGAAAAAGTAAAAATGTAAGTATCTTTATCAGCATTAATACTCTGAGGTTATGTTGTAACAAAAAAATAAAGTTTATTTCTCTCTGTGAGCAATTATAATGAATTCTTTAAAGAAGCACTTTTATTTTTGTTCATAGATTACGGCAAGTGGTTGTTTCCTGTTATTACATTGACCTTAAATAATATACATACTTTTAGAGTGTTACAATAGTAATAAGGTCTATCCTGTCCTGACCGGACTTTGACTGGGCTATTTTTATTTCTTTTGTGTTTTAATTTAAACTCTTGTATTGTAGGTCTGGTTTTACAATTAGGGCTGTCCATCCTCTGCCCAGTCCTTTGCAGCTTCTGATAGGTTTTCTTCCAGGACTGAATGGTATTGAGCTCCTTCCGCTCCCTATAAACTCTGACTACCTCTGCTGAAGTAAAGCGTCCCCCAGCATGATGCTACCACCACCAGTTTTAGAATAAGGATAGGTAACATGCAGTGACTGCTTCCACAGTGTTTTGTATTTTTCAAACAAAAATTTAAATTGTAGTTAATTAAATCAAAGCAATCCCTTCTACATGTTAGCTGCATGCCCTATATAACCTGCCCCAAACTACAAAGAGAACCTACTGTGAGTTTATTTTTGAAAAAAAAATAAATAAAACTACTATGCGTCAGACACTAATATATATATATATTTTTTTATCCCTGACCAGTCAGCTATGTTTCTTTTTTATCATTTGGCATCATCTAACAAACATTTGATGGCTTGATAGAGGGGTTAATTATGCAGAGGTTAAATCAAACGCATGAAGGCTGAAATATTGTTATTCCTCAGGGGAATTGGGTTGGCAGTGAAACAATGTCCTGATTTGACTATATAACCTCACAGTCAATGTGTTCTAAAGTGATGCAATGCAAATAATCATCAGAGACTCGCTATTATTGGTTTGCATTGCATATCAAAAATGACCCATGTATTTGGGAGAGAGTAAATTGCAAATCTGTACGCAAAGCAGGGCTATAATGTCCAGCTGTTCTAGTTAAACAGTTCAACTAAAACATATTTTCTTTAGTCCAACTGTTTTTAATATTCTTTTTTGTTTCTGCATTTTTTATTTTATTTTATTTTTTCCTACTTGCTTTGATTCTGTTTTATTATCCTGTATTTTAATCATTTAAAGCACTTTGCATTGTCTTTGTACTGAATTGTGCTATACAAATAAATGTGCCTTGCCTTGCCTAGCTGTCTGAGGTTCTCTATTTGCACCGGAGCCTTGAGAGCACCTGTATTTTCACACTTGTAATTTCACATTTACATTTAAAAGACACGAAAGCTGATTTATTTAAGGATATTAGAAGTTTTTCCATCACTGATTAGACTCATCATTATTAACTTTATTGCTTCATACGAAACAGAATCACAATAATAGCTACGGTATGCATCAGATTGTAACTTCCTTTAAAAAAAAAATCAATAAATCTAATCTGTTCTTAATAAAGTTGATACAAGAACCATTAGTGGTACAAGAACCACAAAAAAGAACAATGGCTAAAAGCAAAATTAGCAAGAACCTTGAAAAAAAGACTTTCAATTCAGCTTATCTTTATGATTATGTTTATATATTCAGCAGATACTTTTATCCAAAGCGACTTACGAACTAGACACAGTGTTACAGTTATCAATTATCCAAATAATCAGTAAGTTTTGGAGACGGATTCCTACAAACTATTGAAGGAAACATTTTAGCCTTTCCAGGATCAGTGTTTTTAGGATCCTCATTCCTTTATGTTCATTTTAAAAATTAGTGACATGTGTTTTTATAATCGGCAGGCTGTAACAAATACAAGGGAATAATGGCCTCTGTCATGGTGAACCCTGAGTTGCACTGCAGCTTTGTGACCGACTCCAAAATATTTCCCCCACATCATGTCTCTTAAATCAAAAGCTATTAAAATGTATGTTTCTATTGTTTGCAGTTCTCATTTGTAAAAATCTGTCTTTGCAAATGCAGCAAAATCTAAACAGTCGGTACTATGATCATTTGAAAAGGTGAACACATTCAGCACTTTTTCCTAAATAACAGGTTAAGTTCACCGTTGGTACTTAATGGAGCACATGTGAGCTGCTGTGTTGAGGCAGGAGAGACACCCACACTCCGTTTTACTGACAATAGCAGAAAAGCTGCTGGTGCCACCCCCTCATACTCTAAAAGCACACGACTTCCAGGAAACCTGTGCTTGCTATATTTCCCCCAAACAGCTTAACATGTGGCTCATACTTTCAAGACTACTTTGCTCTTTATATATTTATACTTTGCTTTTTCAGATTTCTCTAAGTGAAGTCAAAAGATAAGATCCAATTTTTTTTTACCAGTACATAAAAGTGAAAATAACCAGTCACACAGGGAAACATATAGACATATATTAAGAACTAAACACAAACTGCTTTTCACCTGCTATAATGAACCTGGAATTGAACAGAGCCATGCATGTATGTATAAATACCAAATCTGAATGTGACACCAGAAAGTATTCACACCCTTTTATTTTTGCTTATGCGAATTAGAACATTGGTCTAAATTGAGATTTCTTTTCAAAAACGTTTAGGAAATACTCAAAATGGAGCACAGTGAGAAAAGGGTAGCTTGAGAATAATACCCCAAGTACTAAAAAGTCAAGATTTAACATAATTGTAATAAATAGCACAAAATAAATAGGCTTGATTAAGTCCAATTGTGTTGACCAGCTGTTTGTGTGATTTGGAGGCTGCAGCGCCTCCGACTGGAAGATTGTGAGAAGAATTGTGAGGACAGCAGAGAGGAACATGGGGCCCCACTTCCCTCCATAAAAGACATTTTATCCCTGCGCTGCGTGTCCCGAGCCTGTAACATAAATGATCTCTCACACCCCCACCATGGTCTGTTCTCCCTGCTGCCCTCTGGTAAGAGACTTCATTGCATGCACTGCAGGATCCAGCAGATTCTGTAACAGCTTTTCCCCCGCTGCCATTAGACTGCTGAACTGGACACTGCATCACACTAAACTTTGCTTGTAGGGAACTGGGGAGCGCATTGAAAGACTGATGCAACCTAGATCGGCAAAGCATCGCCTTCACAGATCATGCCGCCCAGCTGTGCTTGGACTTTAAAATCTTCACTGCTTGCAAAAGGCCTAGTAAGTTTGTATACGATCAAGCTGTAAGTTGGATAACTTCTCTGATCAAGACTTGCTTTTTAAAGTCATGAAAACCATGATTTTAACAGTTTCTAATGTGCTATTTCATGTGTTAATGATTTTTTGAATTTTTCTCGTGTTTTCTATCAACTTGCATATTTTTCTTTCACATCCAGTTCATTCTTTTCCCCTTCTGGATTTTATCATATTGGTCTATTTTATAACTGAATTTCCCCTCTGTGGAGCAGTAAAGGGCAGCTTTTGGATTGCCTTGCTGCATAAATAATTATTGGCAGTAAATTATAAACAAAATTGTCGAACCGAACAAAGGAGGATCTTAAGTCTATGTATTAAGGATGTAAAACCAAATTTGGAATGCCTTACTGCCATTAAATTTGTTCACTGTAAGTCTGCTGGATTGTTCTATTGTAAATAAACCAGCCATTGAGTTCATTCCAAACAATAATTTGCCATTTCTGGATTATGACTTAGTAGCCAAGCTTAGAACAGTTTTCCAAGTCTGTGTCCAGAGTGCAAATAACCAGAAAAAAAACTATTTGAAAGATCAACTCTGAATTATAGTCCAAAAAACAATTAGGAAACATTGTTTCACTTTCTTGGGCTTAATTTCTCCAACTTGTCACATTTGCAGATGAATCTTAGACTTGTCTTGTTTACAGAAGTATAAAACAAAAAGTTTGTAACAGCTCTCTGGACAATTTCATTTTTAAAGTGCAGCCTTGAAAAATAGTTAAAAATGCAATATATAAAGAATCTACAGAGGGTCCTCCAGTCAAAATGCTAATTGCAGCAAGAAATTTCCACTCTGTAAACCAGGCATTTTGCACACAAAAAACCCTTCTATATAGCTTTGCAGTAGATTCTAGGTTGTCAGGTTCTAGCATCAGTTACATGAAACTACTTCCCACCCACCTCAATAACTTGTTTAAAAGTTAAGTTCAACTTTAGTTTCAAAGACTCATTTCAGTGAAAAGTCAGATTTTAGGTAATTTTTGACAGTTCTTTGCCCGGTCTCTTTAAACGAAGTTCTGGTTTTTCCAGGCAGGCTCTCTGAAATTAACATTATGATTAACTCAAATTTAATGCTTTTTAATACTCTTCAAATTAGATTTTTTGTTTTTTAAATGCCACATTAAACACATTTAATGAATTTTAAAGCCAATTAAGGCCTTCATTTAAAAAATTGAATGACCTGCAGAAACCCTGTTTCTAAGTGTTGTTACTATTCTATATAGAAGTTTTAGTTCAGTTCCATTTGTACTTGTATAGCAGATAAACAGCCCATTTAGTTAATGTCAGGGATGCATGTCCAACAACTGCAGCTCCCTCTAGTGGAGAGATGTGGCTTCTGCAAAACAGACCAAATCCAAATAGATTCTTTCAGGGTAGAGAAAGTAAATAAGGAGGCAGAGATACAAAACAAGGTATTACCATCTTTATTTTTTTGCAAAAAACAAGACTTCGAATACAGTTTAACCTGAACTCAGGCAAAGATTCAGACAGTCCTCTCTCCTCTCCATGCAGCATTGCACATAACATTACCCCCCAAAGAAAGTGGACTTTGATAATGGAATGCATCAGTCCCATATTAGAACATTTACAGATAACATTAAGGTTGGAACGTTACTTTAAAATAAAGGTCACCTTAAACTTTCACAGCAAAAAGAAAACTGCTTTTCTTTAAAGGTCTTGCAGTGGAAGAGCCCAGTGACACTGGGTCTCCACACTACAGGAATGTTTATCATTTGCAGTTACTGGAATTTTAAAAGAATGTACTACGGCAAAGTGGGGTTAAAGTGTTTGGAATCAAAGTGTAGGGTCAGTTTAATCAACTTCCTCCATGCGTGAAGCATCGTCGTCACCTTCTAGGGGCGGCATCTCTTCTGGGACAGTTGTGGTGGTTGGCTCCTCTGTGGGAATATCCTCATCATCGATGCCTGGAAAACACATTTATTAGTTTGCTGCACCCGACAGACACAAAGGTTAAGCCAACTCAAATGGAGGTCACCCTTACCCAGGCCAAGTTTGATCATTCTGTAGATTCTGTTGGAGTGGGTCTGTGGGTCGTCCAAAGAGAACCCTGAGGACAGCAGGGCAGTTTCAAAAAGTAGAACCACCAGGTCCTTTACAGCTTTGTCGTTCTTGTCAGCCTCGGCCTTCTGCCTCAGGGTCTCCATGATTGGGTGGTCAGGGTTGATCTCCAAATGCTTCTTGGCCATCATGTAGCCCATGGTGGAGTTGTCCCTTAGCGCCTGGGCCTTCATGATCCTCTCCATGTTGGCCGTCCAGCCGTAGGTGCTTGTGACAATGCAGCAGGGGGACGACACCAGTCTGTTGGAGACGGTGACCTTCAGACAAGAGGGTGACAGGTTAGAGCATGCAGTTAAAAAAAACCCCAAAGTCATTCCAGCCAAATCCTGTCAAGTCACCCACCTTCTCCACTTTCTTGTCCAGGATCTCCTTCATGAGCTTGCACAGGTTCTCATATTTGGCCTTGTCCTCCTCCATCTTTTTCTTCTCCTCCTCATCCTCTGGCAGCTCCAGACCCTCTTTGGTGACAGAAACGAGGGCCTTTCCATCAAACTCCTTCAGCTGCTGCACACAGTACTCGTCGATGGGCTCAGTCATGTAGAGCACCTCGAAGCCACGCTTGCGGACACGCTCAACGAAAGCAGAGTTTGCCACCTGGTCTTTGCTCTCACCTGGAAGAGGGGGAAAAGAACTTAAAATTTTCATTTCTAAACAAATGCTACAGATTAAAAATTATTTGTCAAAGCTTACCAGTAATGTAGTAGATGGACTTTTGGTTCTCCTTCATGCGGGTGAGGTATTCTGTCAGGGAGGTCATCTCGTCTCCAGACTGGGAGCTGTGGTAGCGCAGCAGCTCAGAAAGCTTCTTGCGGTTCTGGGAGTCTTCGTGGATGCCGAGCTGCAGACAGAGTTAAAGATAGAAAAGATTCTTTCAGGTTGATCAAATAGTCCACTTGGTTCATTACAATCTTTTTACAACTTTAAATGTATTCTCATTTTCAGAACTACCCAAATCTAAAAGTGAAATATATTCATGACTGTTTAAGCAGCATCTTTAGTAGCAGATCCAGCATAGATACCTTGAGGTTCTTAGAGAAACCCTCGTAGAACTTTTTGTAGTTTTCTTTGTCCTCTGCCAGCTCTGCAAACAGCTCCAGACATTTCTTCACAATGTTTTTACGGATGACTTTCAGGATCTTGCTCTGCTGCAGCATTTCTCTGGAGATGTTTAGAGGCAGGTCCTCAGAGTCCACAACACCACGGACAAAGTCTAGAAGGATAAAGGTGCAAAGTTTTACCGTGTTGCCGCTTTGGCTTACACCTTATACTATATTTCAGGGTAGGAGTGCGGCTGAACTTACTCAGGTATTCTGGGATGAGCTCCTCACAGTTGTCCATGATGAAGACTCTTCTCACATACAGTTTGATGTTATTCTTCTTCTTCTTGTTCTCAAAGAGGTCAAAAGGTGCCCGGCGGGGAATGAAGAGCAGTGCCCGGAACTCTAACTGGCCTTCAACTGAGAAGTGCTGAATGAGAAGAGCCAAAGTTAATCAGCTACATTTAGCCACTGTATCTGAATCCATCTTCAAGAGGTCTTACATACCTTGACAGCTAGGTGATCCTCCCAATCGTTGGTCAGACTCTTGTAGAATTCACCATATTCCTCATTTGTGATGTCATCAGGGTTCCTGGTCCAGATGGGCTTGGTCTTGTTCAGCTCTTCCTGATCGATGTACTTCTCCTTGATCTTCTTTTTCTTCTTCTTGTCCTTGTCTTTGGAGTCTTCCTCATCATCTGAGCCAACATCCTCAATCTTGGGTTTGTCCTCACCTTCCTCTTTCTCCTCCTCCTTCTCTGCCTTTTCCTCCTCTGCCTCGTCATCACTGATCTCCTTGTCACGCTCCTTCTCAACCTGAAGAGAGCAAAGCCAGTTTAAAATTGTGTCCAGTAACAGTTTTAATAAATGACATGGGTGATCAATGTTTGGCTCTTACAAACAGGGTGATGGGGTAGCCAATGAACTGCGAGTGCTTCTTGACGATCTCCTTGACCCGCTTTTCCTCGATGTACTCAGTCTGGTCTTCCTTCAGGTGCAGAATAATCTTAGTTCCACGGCCAATGGGCTCACCTGTTAAAATGAGGATTCCATTAGAACAGAAAATAGGAAGGCAAACTGATGTTCTTCAAAAGCAGAACACACCCACCATTGTCGACCTTGACTGTGAAGGATCCTCCAGCAGATGACTCCCAGGCGTACTGTTCGTCATCATTGTGCTTTGTAATGACCACCACCTTCTCAGCAACAAGGTAGGCGGAGTAGAAACCCACACCAAACTGACCGATCATGGAGATGTCAGCACCAGCCTAGAAGAAAACAAGGTCCATTAAAACTTATCCAAATCCTCAAAGTTAACAAAATGCAACAAGTCCAACTGTGTTCAACTAGTCTAATTGGTACCTGGAGGGCCTCCATGAAGGCCTTGGTTCCAGACTTTGCAATCGTTCCCAGATTGTTAATGAGGTCAGCCTTGGTCATGCCAATCCCTGTGTCGATCAGAGTCAGGGTGCGGTCTGCTTTGTTTGGGATGATCTCGATCTTCAGATCCTTGCCACTGTCCAGCTTTGAAGGGTCGGTCAAACTTTCGTAGCGGATTTTGTCCAGAGCCTAAAGACGCAGGAAGTCAGATCATCAACGACTCAAACCGTTAAAAGTTCATACTGAGGCTTTCCTAAACATAAAGACTTTGTGTACACTTACATCAGATGAGTTTGAGATCAATTCCCTGAGGAAGATCTCCTTGTTGGAATAAAAGGTGTTGATGATCAGGGACATGAGCTGAGCGATCTCTGCCTGGAAGGCAAAGGTCTCCACCTCCTCCTCTTGGTGCATTTCTTCAGGCATCTGGACAGAAGAATCAGAAACATTTAAAAGGACAGTTACAGACATTAAGTGAAGGTTACCCATGGTAAACAAAATGCTGGGCTTTGTCCTAAACCTTAAATATATTGATAACATTAAGGTCATACATTTATTGTATTGGATGAGCACAACATTTAGTATAGATATGAAACAGTCTTGTTTCTATGAGACTAAATAAAATAAATGAACATGGTGCAACAAAACCTTCAAAGCAAAGATGAATATATGCATTTATGATATAGGGGTAAAAATATGAAATTTCCAGTAAACAGTTAATTTCAAAGAACTGATTGTTATCTAGTAAAATAAGATTCTTCTAAAAAAAACAAATAAAGCTACATTATACAACTTCAACAAATATAGAAAATCTGTTAAAAGAAAAACCCAATTTAGTTTCATAAAATGGAAAGTCTATGTTGGACTAGTTGCAGATCTTGACGAGAGTGTTTTTCCAGGTTGGGACAGTTTCTAGAATCTACCACACATGAGCGGAAGGAAGTGTCTCTCAAACATGGCGTCTTTGCCCAGACAATGAAACCGAAAACACGTGCTTAGGAGCGGCAAACGGCGAAATTACACCATTTATCTAAATTTTAACTTATTCGGGAATGCCTACAAGCGAAAGTTTGTTAAACTAAGCACAGAATGACAAACTAGCATCATTAGGCTCAGGCCCGGCTACGGCCGTAGCAAAATCCTGACGCTTTGCGTCATTTTTCGACAGTTGGATAAAGGGGCATTTCAGAAAAAGTTGGTAGAATACACTTTAATGTGTTCTACTTCAAAAAGTAGAGTCTATAGACAGTTTTCCCCCCACCAACAACATAATAAAGGCAATATCTACATTTAGTTTTAGTCGTTTAACAGTCGTTAATCAGGTTTAAAACATCTCACTCGATTACGTAAGAGATCGTTACCACCATTATTTCCCCTCCAATTATGATACTCATACATTTACACAGCTCTGCAACCAGATCCAATAAACAAACACAATAGGTTGAGTTTAAACAAACTCATCTTGATGGACCATCGATTCAGCTGCGTAACCTCTACCCCACCTGCCTGACATCACAGTGCAGCAGTGCCGCATTCAAGCTGCTCGGCATCAGTTACTACGCACGTTCACAGGGCAAAACAAAGTGTTTCTCAGCGAATCGCACATCAATTACAAACTCCGTAGATGTGCAGGTAATTAAACGTAGGCCTATAACCGCTTTAAATGAAGGACAACTCTAAACGGTTGACATGACTCATGAGCTCTTAATCAGTGACATTTTTTCTCCATTTCTAGGTAGCTTGATTAAAAAAATCAAAACGTAAATATAAAGTGATATGTGATGTTTTAAAAATCGGCACTGCACGTACGTACCTTGTTATCGAGTGGATTTTTCTTGAATAAAATGCAACAAAAGCGTTGTCCCCTGTGCTCACTGATGGGAGAAAAAGGAAAGGAACTTAATGTTACAGCACAGGGAGTCTATATACACGTGGGTCCTGGTGTATCCCTCCGCGTCACCTCGTTTATTGCAACCAGATTAAGTGAAAGCAAATGTAGATAAAACTGGAATCTATGACGCTTTAGTCGTATATTAATAATAATAATGAAAAAATTGTAATAGAAATAAAGGGCAATACAATTCTAATAAAATCTATGGATGATTTCACAATCTCATATGATATATTTATACTTAACGCAGTATAAAAATTGCCTGTTTAATTATCGGCAAAGTTTTAATTGTTCTGTGTCAATTGACAAAGAAGTAAACATCCAAATATTTTATTAAATCCATATTATACTTTAATGACAGTAATGTCGCCTCGCTATTTCAAGCTTCCTGTTGTCTCCATCTTGTGGCAGTTCGAGGAAGCGCAGAAGGTATAAAATTGACGAAACGTTCAAACATAACAGGTTAGGTTTAAAATGTTGGTGCAATGCAACTGCATATGACTTAAAAGTCAAATGATAAAAATACATAGATAAAAAAAACTGGCTAACCTCCTGGTAATTTCACAAACAATAGCGATCTTTTTAATGTGATGGAGGAATATTTCGTACAGAGGAGGGCGTGCTTCGTTTGTTCTAGCATGTTCCATGAAAATCCCGCCCAAGCCTGACGTCACAAACTTGAAAAGAACTGTGAATCTCGCGATACTTCAGCAACAACCGAACTATAGAACTATTATTATTATTATTATTATTATTATTATTATTATTATTGTCACTAGCATCTTTAAGTAAGTTGAGAATTTATCTGTTAATTTTTTTTATTAAAGACGCCAATGACACAATTTAAGTTGACGTCCAAACGTTGATATCTAAATCTAAAAGAAGTTTTGTTTGTTAATAAGGGACACTTTTGTGCTTAAAGGGTTAGAAATGGAGCTTATAGATATCCATTTATTTTATAAAAAGTGTAAGGACATAAAAAATGTATTAACAGAGGTATGCACATACGTTTTTATTATTTGCACGCTAGTGCAATAGTGGGACCTTGGATAAGTATTATTATTAATAAGTATTAGTATTAAATATTATGGTACTGTAAATGGATTAGATGTGTTTGGCTCTGACAGTTTTTATTACATTAAAATTGATGCTATTTACTGAACTTGAGAGCAAAATTTCATTTTGTATAAACTGTGTATACTAAATGGGAATAAAAGTTTTCTGCAGAAAAGCTTGCACTAAGGACCAGAAGGTTACGGAGCTGCTTCTTGCTTCTTGAATCTTGCAATGTCATGAGTTGGGAACTGACACTTTAACTGTCTCTCTGTAAATCTTTTTGGTAAATATTAAATACAATTTAAAGCTGGAATGTTTATTTTGACGCGCAGCCTTTTAGGATGACTATTAAGTTGAAAACAATCAGCCCATGGCTATTTCTCTGTTACTGAGCATGATTCTCGCCGCCCAAACAGCCACAGCCTGATACACAAAACAAACGCACTTATCCGGATCCTTGAAGCGCATGCGCACGAGTGTTTTTTTGAAGGCCGTGGCTAGCAACTGTGCTAATCTATCGTCCTATACTATAGCGACTTTTTCACCACAAATACTTTCTATATAATCGATTTTATCCAACTGTGCGCAACTACGTTTTGTGGTAAGTATACATGAACATTTTCGCATTTTTGAAAATACATTTTAAACGGCTAAAAGCCCAAATTGTATACATTGTCTAACGGCGAGTCAGGCTAATGTCAGGTTAGCATAATTTAGTTGTGCCGGGTATAGGAACGTGCTTGGTGTTAGCTTTAGCTAACTTAGCTAATTGTTTTTGGTTGTCACACTCAAAGTTAGTAAAGAGTTATTGTAGTTTGAATTCAACGAAGTTAAATTAGCTGAAACCCTCTCGAAAGACCCAGCTAATCTTATATAACATTCCACCAGAGTCGTATAAAAGTCATTGGCGATTTGTGTTTAAATATTGTGATATAGCAGGAAGTGAATCTTTTTGTGTGCCCAAGCCGTTAAGATATTGTTTGCAGAGGCCTTGTACGGTATTATAAGTATATTTAAATTCCTTCAATGATTAACCTGATTAACTTTGTCAACCATGTGTTCATTAGGTCAGATCCACATTCAGGATGTCCTTCCCCCCTCATTTAAACCGGCCGCTGTTGCCCCCTCCTGGGATCCCTCATCAGTATCCTGGCTTCCCTGCAGGTAAGCACCCTCCTCCTTTATGGAGTTATAGACTTACATTACTGCAAATTGTAAAAATTGCAATTATCTTGCAATCTGATTGCGTTTATTAAGCCAGTTCCTCCCATGTTTCCGCAGAGTACAGTTCACAAATGTGTATCCCTATTTGTCAATATGCAAATTATATATAAATAACAAATACATCTGTGACTACAAACAACTACAAAAAAAACAAACTATGTGACTATATGGTACTTTTGAAACCTTATTTTTCCACTATATTCTGTAATTCTTTCCTTGGTTTGTCCAGTCAACTTTACTTTTAAGATATGCTAAGTTGTGACCTTTTTTTCCCTCCAATATATTTTATTGAATTTTCGCTTTTTTGATACAACAAAACTTACAGAGAACAAACTTGAGCTTTTAACATGTACTTATACACACTGACAGTAACAATAAGCACTTTGTGCATAGCTCCTCACACACTAAAGATATGCAGCCATCAGTTTGAAATTCAACTTTGCTATAATGATTAAGGTTTTTGTAAGCAATGTTTGATCTTATAATAGTTTTATTGCTTTACCTGATAGTATCACACTTGTCTCCTATGACATAAGCATGTTCTTGTGATTCGTTTATTCTTGCAGTTTTCTTTTCTTCTAACTGTATGCATTTCCTCTGTTTCAGGACCTCCAATGATCCCAGTTCACATGGGCATCATGGCCCCAGGGCCTGCAGTTATGGTTCCTTCTGTCCCTGTTGTCAGTAAACCTCCCGTTCCAAAGAAAGACCTTTCTATTATGCGAGCAAAGGACGATGAGAGCAGCGGGCCAACAACCACAGTGTTTGTGGGGAACATATCAGAGAAAGCTTCAGACATGCTGATCAGGCAGCTTCTAGCGGTAAGATGGAGACATCGGTTACATTTTTGGATGAGCTTAGCTGTCCTAAATTTAATCTCTTCTGTACCAAGGAATACTATATATATATATATATATATATATATATATAGCTAACTTTTTCTTGTATCATTACAGAAATGCGGTATTGTTTTGAGTTGGAAAAGAGTTCAAGGAGCCTCTGGGAAGCTTCAAGGTAATTTAAACATCAATATACATTAAAAATAATGCATTTCTTTTTGTTTCATGGTCAAGCCTTATTTTATTTTACTCTATTGAACTGAATAATGACATAGGATACATAAATTCTTTCACTCATCTACCAAGCGCAATTTTTTTAATTAAATAGGCTGAAACTAGACACTTGCAGAATTGTTTGCCCGTACTCCAGTAGGAGGATTCTAGTTTGTCAATGAGCAATGTAAATAAGGAGGAAAACGGTTCTGGTGTTAACTCAGTTCCTACGCAGTCTGGAAAATGATTGGATTGCATTTGACCGTTTCTCTGGAAATATTTTAAGAGTGTAGGGTGGGAAACGCTTAATTTAACATGTTGTTCAACCTGTGTTGCAGCGTTTGGGTTCTGTGAATACAAGGAGCCAGAGTCTACTTTGCGAGCTCTGCGGTTGCTTCATGACCTGCAGATTGGAGACAAAAACCTGCTGGTGAAGGTCGATGCAAAAACAAAAGCTCAGCTGGATGAGTGGAAGGCCAAGAAGAAGACAACAAATGGGGTATGAATACGTTTTTGTTTGATGCTTGTTGCTTCACGACTAACTTTGTTTAATAACTGAATACAAACTTAGGCTAAAGTGTTAAAAAAAAAAAAAAAAGTATCTCAATCGGAAGGTGACTGATTTGAGTATTTGTGTATTAGCAAAATAAGACGTCAGATGACGGAGGAGCTGATGAGGAGGAGGTCCTTGATGAGGAGACAAAGAAGAGAGATCAAATGGTCAAAGATGCCATCGATGGCCTGATGCGTGAATATGCTGCAGAGCTTAATGCGCCTTCTCAGGATGATGACGCCCAGAGACGAAAGAGAAAAAAGGAAAAGAAAGAAGAGGTAAAGAATGGCTTTTTTTCACAAGTGTTTTATTTGTCATGAACTGTAAAATTAGATTTTATTTTTTAAATATAAACTGAGATAGTTGTTCCCTTTTTCCGTACAGGATGACATCAACACTATTGACATTGAGGAGGACAAGCGGGACCTGATTTCCAGAGAGATTAGTAAATTTCGCGACACTCACAAGGTAAAGTGGCTTCATTTATTTTACACTTGACATTACAGGTTTTGGCCAGCAGTTTCTCACTAGTTCACTTCTAGAGTTGAAAAATTTTGATTAGAACTGATGTCTGTATCCTGCATCCACAAATTGGCCGTCCCAAACATTTCCACCGTATGCATTACTGCAGCCTTTAATCTAGAAAACATTTTACCACAACAGATGACTGGTATTTAAATCACAATTCTTAGGGCCTGATTTGAAACCTGTGAGCTCCATAGTGAAATTATTAGGTGTGCCCGTTAGAGATCCATTTCTTCATTCATCACACAAAAATGCATGGAGACGATGTAAAGATACTTTAAAGCTAATCTATTCATTAAACCCCACCATTATGATAGTGATCATATGGTGACTAAAGCAAGATGAATCTCAGAGCTTTGGAAAAAGTTGCCAGGATAGGATGTAAGTATCAGCCTTCTTTTCCTTTATACATATACTGGGCGCCCCCCTCTTGAGGACTTGCATCGGGGCAACTGCACAGTTCTTTTAAGACCAGGGTCCAAGTTGCGTGTAATTCAGCCTACCTTGTGGCATTACAGATGACATATGAAACACATCCCTAATCATAAATGGCATCAGCAGGTCCCTGGAAGTCGGAAGTGTCAGTGAACCTGTGCAAGTTCTCCATAAATGACGGTCTGTCTTAATGGTGTTCATGTTGAAGCACAAGGACTCAGTAACCACTGCAGTGACTTTTGCTGTAACCTTTATTATGCTCGTGTGAAGTGGGGGCGCCCTCTCCACAGCAGTACGATGATCTGAAGACTGACAAGGTACGTGCTCTGTGTCTGAGTGTGTGTGTGTGTCATGATATCTTTCCTTCCTCCTACTCAAATAATCTGTTTTCTTTCCTTGCACAAAATGATTGTTAGTTATGAGAGGATGACTAAAAGAGGCACATGCTTCTTAATGGAAAACTAATGTAATAAGAGCCAAGCTGTTTGATATTCCTGATTTAATCTAAATGGACAGAGCCAAAATTTACTGAACTAAAATTAACACAAAAAAAAGAAGACAGCAATGTACTCATTAATTCCTGATTTATTTCATTACAGAGGTAAGTAAGAACAATATGCTCGGTAAGCCTTCGTGTCAAAGGGAAATAACAGTAATAAGTTATAGAATTAAAGCAATACTGTGTAACTTTTAACCACTAGGGTTTATAGACATGTAACTTCTAGGTTTGGCACTCCGGAAAGCAACTGTGTACACAGCATGATAACTTGAAACAGTCTTCCTCCTCGGTATGGAATCTGATAGCAGACCACTTAAGATCAGCTGAGAAGAAGGCAAGCGCACATTCAGCCCTTAGATTCAATCCTACATCGATTCTGAAAACCTGCCCGATCAGGTAAGTACCAATATCAGTTTTGTTACCCACAACAACTTTAGTTTAGTTTGCTCTCCTGTATAATGGGATCTCAGATTCTTGTACAGTTGGGTCTAGCGACTCGTTCAGTGACAGATCCAACCCTCTCAGATCCCCTTCTTTGAGAAGGTCAGCCCGCATGGAGCACTGATATCCACCAAGCACTTTATATTGACCTGAAAAATCATTAATATATCTCAAACTAAGCTTGTACTTGTGTCAAAAGTTATATGGTGTTGCTTTAAAAAAACTCTTAAACACTGTGGTGTGCTTTTTAATAACAACATTTGACAAAATTGTCTGTGTAAACTTTTCTGTTAATTTTTAAAAATCTTGTTCTTGCTCCATATACCGGAAGTTATTTATTAGGTGAGTAATGGTAGTATTAGCTATTACAGATTTCAGTTAATCGAATTAACCAGCTATTCATGACCACAGAGACGCGGATCAGATATTTCTCTCGTTAAATTTCAGATTACTGCTTCTGTGAGGTCGGATTGTCTGATTCTAATTTCTCTAAATTACATCAAAATACTACATTTAGTTTCTGGATCATTTCAACTATCCTAAAATATAAATTTTTTCTTTTTAATTTTTTTTATTTTTAAATAAAGATAACCCAAAATGTACAGAGCTGCATCCATTTAAAAATTGGGCAGAGGCAACTACAAATAACAACAAACTGTTAAGAACTACAACTAATCTGTTACTCATTTAGCTCAGTAATAGTAGTCAATGACAAAATATAGACAAGAGCATTCCTTTTGCTAAAATGAAAAGTACAGCTTGAAATGCAGTAGTTTAGCTTAAAACAACACTTTGACCTTAGGTCTATTGTTGTTATCCCTGTTAATCCTTTACCTATCTCGCGTTACACCCAAGGCTTTTCATTAGTCTCTTTTTTTTTTAAGTAATATGCAGTTTTACTTTTTTTAACACCTCAAAGAAAAATAAGTTGCATGTAAAGTCAGGTTGTTTCTTGCATGTACACATTAGAGGAATTAAAGCCTTGTGTGTAATGCTGCGTAATTGTATGGGTGGATCTGTGTGAGTGTGTGATTAGACAAGAAGAGCTGCTGAAGACTTCTGCAGGGGTAAGACTGCTTCTACAATTTCATATATCTGTGCAGAAATGTAACTAATGTTCATCATTTTCATTTCTTTATGTAGAGTTACTCCAATGCAGTGTTTCCCACTAAATTGAAAGGCTATTGTTGATGATTATGTTGATTGCTTAAGAAAAACAAAAAACCCCATAATGTTTTTCCTTTATATACCGTGTGACCTGCTTTCCTCCCAGGCCTAACTTAAAAGGCTTGTAGGGGCAGCGAAGGGCTGAGTCCGTAGTTCAACACCTGTAAGTCACAAACAACTAGTTCAACCAAAGACTGATGCCTGTTTCTGTTTTTGTTTTTCTTTTTTTTTCTGGAAAGAAGGGATCTTAAGGAAGAAAAAGTATTTTTCATTTGCTGCATTTTCTTATGAATGCCACATATCAACTGTGCTCCACAGATCTATTTGAGTGGTTTCCAGTTACATTCATGCTAAAATGTAGTGTTCCCTCACTTTTGAAGCAACAAAGTGCATCATGTTGCTTTAGTCTCTCTGTGAGCGGGAGTCTTCAGCTAGGATTGTGGCTTCCTAGTTTTTAGGCTATGTTCCTTGAAAACTTTTCAAAATCTGGAAACCACTTGATCTGTGTACCCATGTCGGCTTATTGCAAACGGTTATTGGATGTCAAATGGCAAGCGCTGAACCCATCTGTGTTTTGCTCTGCAGAAACTAGAAGAGGAGAAAGACAAGCGAGAGAAAGAACGGCTGGAGTTTGAGCGCGAAAGGAGGGAACGTGAAAAAGAGCGAGAGCGTGAAAGAGAACGCCGGGACCGGGAAAGAGAGAAGGAGCGTGAGAGGGAGAGGAAAAGGGAACGGGAACAAGAGCGGGAAAGAGACAGAGACAAAGAACGTGACCGCAGGACCAGAGAGAGTGAGCCACAGAGAGACTGGGATAGAGACAGGAGCGGCGAGCGCAGCCGATCCAGGTGAACGGATGTTAACCTTTTATTCTTTTACAGTAAAAGAAAGATTTGTGACAGAAAACATTTTGCAGATGTTAAGGCATTTATTTAATAATGGAATGCAAAAATATTAATCCTGATTTTAAATGCTTGGTTGCATCAAAAGCCTGATAAGTTATAAACTTCATTACACAAAATGAATTTCAGAATTTTATACACCAATACTACCTGAGGTAAATATTTATATGACTCAATTATGAATTAAATGAAACGCACGCTCTTTCTTCAGGTGTAGAAATAAATCTTATGTCTCCCCTGAAACTTCTCTGCATGAATGTTATCGACCTTCTGGAGAGGATATTATTCATATAACTTTCTTAACTGGACCTCAGTTCTCTACTAGAACAGTTTAAATTATGCCTTAATTGTTTCTCAGGCCCTTTACTAGTCTCCCCAGAAGGCCCTTCCAATGTTAATTAATTAATTACCTCTTTTTTTTTTTTTTTTAGGGCTGGAAATCATTTAACATTAGTAGTTATTTGAATGGAATTCAAATGCCTTAATCTTTTCGTTCTCTTGTTAAAAGCGAGACTGTAGGATCAATAATAACTACCATTTTGAAATGTTTTTTTTTACTTCGGTGAAATATGGTGCATGTAAACGATTCCTTAGGCTGCTTATGTAAATGGAACCACTGATTAGTTTATACTGTCCTGTATTAATGATGCGAGGTGAAACCCAGTAATCACAGCTCTGTATGTTGAGTTTAAGTTGTGTCACACTGGACGTCTGAGTTTTCTCAGCAAGTTTTGTGAAACAGCCCTGAAACTATGCTTAAGTGTTCCTAAATTTCATTTGTTGTCAGTTCTTATTATAATGATTGGGGGGATCATTACATTCAGTAAGTACATTATTGTAATCGTTTTTTGTTTAATGATACAAAGATGCACATTCAACCCATTTTTAAGTATTTGCATGAATCAAATTACAAATTTTAACACATTTAATAGAAAACAATAGATTTTCACTTTGTATTTTATATAATTAAACCTTTTTTTTTTACATTTCGAGCTAATCTTATCTGATCATAAACACTAACTGCAGATTTTTCCCCCCCCTGACCATAACATTAACCTTCAAGATAAACTGTCTTTTCCGCCTCTGAATAACAGTACATGCTGTTTTTTTTGTGTAGCAACCACTCTTTTATGACATACATTTGTCTAAGAGGATGTATTGTTTTTTTTTTTTTATGCATCATTAACGTTTTTTATAGGGAACTGAGCCGAGACAGAGAAAGGGAAAGAGGAAGGGACAAGAAGCGGGACCAAGAAGATGAAGAGGACGCCTATGAACGCAGGAAACTGGAACGAAAACTCAGAGATAAGGAGGCAGCATATCAAGAGGTAGAAAAATCTTCAAAAGGATTTCCCTTTCCTACATTGATTAGTACTAGTGGAGTAAAATTAATTGGCACATTTGTTTCTTAAATAATTCAAATTTCTTTTAAGAACATGACATTTTTTAGCTTATGGAATTCTGTGTCTTAACTTGAGCCCAATGGTCTATGTCACAGCGTCTAAAAAACTGGGAGCTGAGGGAACGGAAAAGGGCTCGAGATTATGCCAAGGAGGCAGAAAGGGACGATGAGCGCAGACGAGAAATGGTGAGAGCATGTTACATGGGCATAACTCCCACGCTCATTTTTCAGGGATTAACATTCACTATCTACTATATTTTACTTAGTTTTTGCTGCAAATATTTGTTATAAACATAGTAACTATTTTCTTTTATTAGGTAAAAGAAGGCAAACGACTGAAGGAATTTCTTGAAGACTATGATGATGACAGAGATGATCCCAAATATTACAGGTGAGAAAGAACAATAGAACAAGGCTGCAGTTGTGTGTACATAACTTAGAGTATAGCGCAATGATTGGGCAAATGTCCATCCATCCATCCATTATCTGACACGATTTTCCCGAGTGGGATCGCGAGGGGTGCTGGTGCTTATCTCCAACTGTCTATGGACGAGAGGCGGGGTACACCCTGGACAGTCCATCGCAGGGCAACACAGAGACAAACAGGACACACAACCACTCATGCACACACTCACACCTGAGGGGAATTTGGAGAAGCAACTTAACCTAACAGTCATGTTTTTGGACTGTGAGAGGAAGCCAGAGTACCCGGAGAACATGCAAACTCCATGCAGAAAGACCCTGGGCCGGGAATCAAACCTAGAATCTTCTTGCTGCAAGGCAGCAGTGCTACCCACTGCTCCACTGAGCAGCTCGATTCGGCAAATATTAATCTGCAAATGCACTAAATATGTACATAATTGAGACCAAAGCACCAATTCGTTATAGAAATGGCTGCATTTGTTACCAAAGTTTTTTTTCGCTACTTTATACATTTCAGAAAACTGTAAGACATTTTTAGGTTTCTACGGTCTGAGTAATTATAGAATAAAGGGGAATAGAAAATATTCGTATTTCAAGACTTCATTTACTGTCCAGTTGTCTAGTAGGTGTGTCTCCACCCTCCCCCTATATGTTCTCCTTTCCAAGGCTTTTTACATCAATTTTCCTTTTTGCTTTCTTTCCACACGGTGTCCTAATGTCTTTCATTTCCTCAATTTAATTCTTCATTCATTGTGTCCTTCCCCCTCATTTTGTCTCTCCCCCTCTTTTCTATTCTGCCTTAGCTGCCTTTTTTCCCTGAACATAACATAGCAGATATGTTAATTGTTTCAAAGGCTGATGTTCTCACTATGACCCCTAGGGGCAGTGCGCTACAGAGAGAAGGAGATGGAGGCGGACGAGCGTGACAGGAAGAGAGAGAAGGAGGAGCTGGAGGAGATCAGACAGAGGCTGTTAGAAGAGGGACATCCAGACCCAGACGCAGAGCTACGAAGGGTATATTTGTCTCTTTATAAAAGGTTCTCTGTGTTCTTTGTTTTATTTGCTGAGGAGGCATGCTGTCTGTTGTTGAAGGTCATTTTCCCCTCTGAGTCTCTCTATCTGCTTTAATGTGTTTGCTTTCCTCTTACCTGCTCGTTATTGGTCCAGATGGAAGAAGAGGAGGAGGAGCGTCTGAGACAGCCACCCATCATTCAAGAGCCTCCACCTGAGGAGCAACGTGAACGCCACAGGAGTTCTAGAGACCACAGAGAACGGAGACAGGAGCCCGAGAAGACAAAACCCATCTCCCGGCCTCATCACTCTGATGATGAGGTGGAGGAGGGTGAGGAGGCAGATTATGATAATGAAGAAGACAACAACCTTGAAGTAAAACCACAGGTGAAGCCAATGATGCGGCCAATCACAGCCGCTCCTTCAGTATCGTCTGCAAGTGGCAATGTTTCCCCTAACACGCCTGGAGAGGAGTCGCCCTGCGGGATCATCATCCCTCATGAAAACTCCCCGCCTGACGCTCTGCCGCAGGATGAAAATCGCCCTAAGATCGGCCTCAGCCTGAAACTGGGTGAGAGGACATCACCTTTTTTTTCCTTTTATTAGATGAGCTTTGCTCATATGCTTGACTTGGTGTCAAAATATGGGGGGAAAATAACGTTATAAAGTAAGTGGGTAAGAAAGGAGAACAAACATGTTGAATTGATATTAAATGCAGAGTTGTTGTAGATTTAGAAGTTGAACAGATCCGATAACCACTGTAGGATGATTCCCAACCAGGGCACAGACCTGCTTAAAAAAAACAAACCAACCACTTTAAGAAATATCTAGAGGTTCTTAAGAGTAATTTGCTCAGATGCCCTCATAAGAAAAAAAAAAAAAACATGAAATGGTTTCAAATGTCCAGATTATCCCAAATTAACAATATATTTGCTGGGAAACAAACTCATGTGATTCACTTGTGTCCTCATCAGTTGCTACTGGAAGCCCAAGCCAGCCTAACGCAGGCAAGAGGAAGAAGCTTCCAGTGGACAGCGTTTTCAAAAAGCTCGATGAAGAGGAGGCAGACGAACAGCCACGCAAGAGGAAGTTGGTGCCCCTGGATTACGATGATGACAAGAGCCTTGGTGTGGATGGTGCAGGACTCTCTAGCATAAAAGGAGCCAACACTGAAGAGAAACGCAAACACATCAAGAGCCTAATAGAAAAGATTCCAACCGCAAAACCAGAGCTGTTCTCCTACCCCCTGGACTGGACAATGGTGGACTCGGTTAGAACCCCCTTTTTTATTTTCTTACGTTCTCTATTTAATGACCAGGTTGACATGGTTTCCTCTTGTCTATTCACATCTTAACAAATTTCCTGTGTTTCTTGTTTCTCAGACGTTAATGGAACGACGTGTTAGACCCTGGATCAATAAAAAAATCATTGAGTACATCGGTGAGGAAGAGCCGACATTAGTGGACTTTGTGTGCTCCAAGGTAATGATCATATTAAAAATGTGTTCTGATTTGGAGAAAAACTGAAGACATGCTGACATTTTTTGTTTGCTCTCAGGTGATGGCTCACAGTATGCCCCAAAGTATCTTGGATGATGTTGCCATGGTGAGCAAATTTTATTCACATCAATGTTACCTGGCTGAGTGCCCTAATCCTTTATTACTGCAGATACCTCCCATTTGTTAACTAGTGAAAAGAGTTTAAGATTTACCTTTTAAAATGTTTCAATTCACTTAACTAGCCTGTTTTAATGTTTAACATTTAAAATAATCTTTGTTTCCTGCTCAGGTACTCGATGAAGAAGCAGAGGTCTTCATTGTAAAGATGTGGCGGTTGCTCATCTATGAAACCGAGGCAAAGAAAATTGGACTGGTGAAATAAGCAAAACACCGAAATAAAGAAGCCCCTCCCCCAAAGTGTTTATACAAGTGTCGTAAAATGACATCATCCTGAACAGACTGTACCGTTGACAGCAGATGCATTTTCTTTTTATGTAACACACTCAGGCTCCATGCACTTCCCCTCTGGTTGCAGGTGGTGACTGCATACATCTTGCTTCTGTAAATATGCGTCATTAAAATAAGGAAGGATTCCTGTTTAGACATCTAGAATTATAGTTTCCATCAGACCCATGCTTTTATTTCTATACCTGCAGTAATTGCAGTTGGTCAACAAGCTTTCCTGAAATGGTTTTGAGGTAATTGGCTTCCAGCTTAAAGTGGGTGGAATTAATCTGCACTTTGTATGCTTAACTCAGTACTTCTTTCCCGTTTTTACAGGGGTATTTATTAGGGGTTTGACATAATTCACTCTGTTAACCACATTCCTGATAATTAGACACGTCTTTTTGTCAAACCAACTGCAGAACAGATTTATGGGTGGCAACATCCTTGAAAGGAAAAAAAAAGCACACCTGCTAACCACTATGAGAAATGGAACTATGAACAGGAAAGTTGTCTTTCTGGGGTTGTGAAAATGTTTTTTTGTAATGGTGAACATTTGATTAAAGCATTTTTTTTTAAAGTGTGAAGCTTTTTTCCTCTTAACCAAGTTACCATCAGATTGCAGTATAAAGGTTCATAATTAATGTTTAAAAGCCTTTAATGCTGCAGGTTTTAATTAGCAATTCAAAATGTAAAGTATATATTTCAAATGATTCTTTACAACTAATCTTTGGTCTGCTAAAATCTTTAAACAAGACACAGAGAAATGAAAATTTCCAGAACTTTATTGATTTTTACGTGAGCTACACATGGAGTAGGTCTTGCTTGTAAAATACTGGAGCTAGAAGAAAACCTTGTGGTTGGATGTAGATAGATGAGCGTCTTAAATCAGTCACCAGTTGAAGAAACATGAATGCTGAAGCAGAAGGTAAGTAAAGGCCACTGTTTGAGCAGCTATTGTTTATTCAGATACTACTGGTGTGAAACCTCTTTAGCCACCTGTGGGTTCATGTAGGGTTAAGGAGATCCTTTTACCAATCAATAAAATAACTGCTTGCATCCTGCAAGTTAAACTGACTCTACCCAGGCTCGTCCACGTCTTCTTTTTTCTTCAGTCCTCAGTTTTGGCCTCCATCTCTTCAGCGTCGTCATCCCCGTCTACCTCGGCATTCTCCCTTTCTAACCTCTCCAGCTGCCGGGCCAGCTCGGTCTCATCGGTGTCTGTCACCACCTTGGGCTGCCAGGGGACAATTCAGACTTTCATTTGCGTGCACGCATGTGATTTTGCTTTATTTCAACAAAATTGAAATCACAAATGACTTGTTAGCAGCTAATATTACAACTAGCATATCCCACTGTTCTTCAAACCCACATGTGAGATTTTATACAAGTTTAATTTGTCTTCAGTGCAAACATAAAATTTAACAGCTTATCTGCAATGCAGAGCTACATGTTAGAAATGCTCCTATGTAATGCATACTCATAAGAGTTAATGGTTTTCTCCCAGCAGTCTTTTTTTAAATGTAGGCATTTTTTTTCCCCAAACAGGGCTTGAGTGAATTTCATACATACAGGCGCACAAAAAAAAACAATTTCTAAAATGGAAAGGAGTTTTATTTATTTAAGGGAAGAAAGAGCAGCCCATAGCATTCAGATTAAAGGGGCCAGAATGATTCTATAGGGTATTTGGTGCTGGTCCTTAAGGTCTCTGTATAGGGTGTGTAACATTGGTTGGGCTGAAAATGGCATATTCGCTGTTCTATGAGCCCTAATGCAAGCCTGGTTAAAAGCCCTAGAATGAAACGACAGGTTTTTCTTTTTATGGTATGCTCATGAATAATTTAGATTAGCTGCGCTCTGATTGGTTGGTTTACAATGAGCGAAGCTGCTGAGCAAAGACATAGCAACAAGCAATTACTCACTGAAACATCAAATTGTTCACGTACTACTTTTCATAGCTTCAAAAAAAAATAAAAAAAAGTGTACGAGGGAATTTCAAAATCGTCCGGAATTTTGGTCGAATACAGTGCAGCATGTAGTCGAAACACACCGGGTAATTGAACCGAGTCGTCAGCTCCGGGAAACCCGGCGGACGGGGGTAGGGAGCCAGCAGGGGACAGAGCAACCGAACCCCACCCTGTGAAGGTAGCCTGGACACCAATGGCCCCGTGCTTCCCCACGCCTGCCTTACCGACCCCCTACCTCCGGCTGAGGACGGCGGCTCATGGCCCTCTGCTGGGGTCAGGTCCGAAAAGGTCAAAAAAAAAAAAATCAATATAGATTAGCCGATTGCAAAATTATCGTTAGATGCAACCAAAGTTAAGCTACATTGGAAAAACATAATGGAGAAAAAAAATATGAAATACAGTGAGTCTTAAGATGTTCAGAGATATAGACATGCAAACTAGGGCGGCAACTGAAGATTTTGCATATCGATTTATATGTAAATAATTTTCCAATTAATTGATTAATCTGATAGTCAAAAGTTCCTTCAAAAAGATTTTTTATGAAATTAAAACAAGTAGAACAAAAAATTTTCTTCTTGAGTTTTAGATAAAGCATAATGACAGACTAAAAAGTTTTTGATCTTAAATGCAAAACGTTAATTTTTTTTAATACAATTTTGATATAATTACTGCTCTAAGTGGGTCACTCTGTCAGCTAAAGGCATCTGGACATAATTTCAATAATCGATTAATCGATTGTTTCAGCTCTATTTAAACTTACAGCTATGATGGCAACATGTAAGGATGTTGAAAACAGAAAGCACACCTGAATCTGACTTTGAGGGAACTAATTTAGTATTAACCTCGATGGAAAAAATCATTTGCTTCACATTGGTTAAAAAAACAGCAACTTATAACTTCAAATATTTAGCCTTTTTGGTAAAAAAAATTTTGGAACACCAAGTTGCTTTTATATCCACCCAAACTGCAAGAACAAAGGAAATACTGTAACATACTGTATACTGAAGTTAAAATTTGGTTCTAAAGGTAAAAAAAAAAATCCTTCACCTCCATCTGGATATTGAAGACGCCTCTCTTCTCCTCTATCTTCTCCTTGATAGCAGCCATGGCCTGATTGAGGACAGACAGACCCTCTGTCCGCTCCAGGGTAGTTGTGGTCATCACGTAGCGAGGGGGAGCGATTAGGTTGATCTAAAATAAACAAAGCCACAATATTTAACCACAGTGGCAGCAATGAAACAACCACATCACAGGTGGAGGTTTGTTGACATGAGGCATCACCTTGATGGGCATGACCTCTGTGGAGCAGCCGAGTCCTGCTCTCAGAGCTTCCTTAACGGCATCGATGCCCTCATACCCATAGCATGCAACTTCAATGTCTGCAAGACAAAGAGGAAAACTACCCATCATTGGAACATCCTAACTCTAAGAGACCCATGCAGGAACCTCAGAACAAACCTGCTCTGATTTTGACCGCCTGTGGCGTTAGCCGCCTGTTGATGTTATCAATCAGCACGTTCCTCTCCTCTTCTGTTAAATCTAGGCCATCCAGAATGGCGGGGTCTCTGTTTAAAATGGAGTGTTTGCTGTAAAAAACTGACATTAGGAGCTGATCGACTTAATTCCTGGTGAACTTACGACACGGCCTGTTTGAAGACGTCGTAGGCTCCGTATCCCGGCCGCTTGTATTTCTCATCAAAGACCCAGGCGGTGCGCTGATAGAGGCTTTCTAGCTGCTCGTCCTTCGTGTACTCTAACACCTCTGCCACGTGTCGCAGGATACTGTACACCTGCAGGCACAACACTCAGTCAGCACATCAACATATCTCCACTAACTTTTACTCTATGTTATGCTTTAATCATTGAAGAGGAAAAAAAAAACGACAGGTTATAGAACTTACAGTTTTAGATTTAGTAAACTTGTCTTCACACTTGATGGCCTCCTCTGGTGAAACTCTTCTTTTTGATAAATCAATGTATCCTGGAGGAATAAAGAGAGCAAAATGCAGTAAAAGCTGTTTCAATAGAAAAAGTCTGATAAAATGTAAGTAAAATGTCACAGAAACATAATCAAAATTATTCATTAATTTACATAAACAGTTATCTTTCAAAAGTCTGTGTGAAAGATGGGGTGGTATGTGGAGAACCTGGTTTGGGGTTCAACTTTACAAACTTTAAAAGCAACAGAAAAGGCTTGTGTATATTAACCTCCCTTTCATGGATCAGTAGGTCACTACTGATATATTATTAAAGAGTAGTGGTTGCATCACTTGTTTGCAGTAAATCAATTACTTCTAGAAATACAATGCTCTAAACTTCATTCCTCAGTGCCCACCTTTCTCTTTATCGACTCGGATGACGACCACGCATTCGTTGCGGCCGATTCGGATGAGCTTGTTGATGGAGCGGATACGTCGGCGAGACAACTCGCTCAGGAGGATCATCCCCTCGATGTTGTTGTACTCCAGGAGGCTTACGTAGGCCCCCATTTCTGCGATAGACCTCACGTTCACCATCACCACATCGTCCACCTCTGGGAACCGGTGCTGGTAAAACCTACAGCTGAGTCCCGGCATCGCTGCAAGGAAACAAATGATGGAAATAGTAACGACCAACAGGTTCTCTTCAAAAGATCTTTGTTTTTTAACTGGAAAATAATAAAGATTTATATTGGATGGAAGGACCGAATGGAACAATGAAAACCTACAGCACTCGTATTGATATTAAAATCAAAAGCTCCATCATTAATTTGTTTGTTCAAGCTTTCAAAGTAATGGGAATTCAACTCTTTGAAATAGAAGTTTATCTAAATGGGAGTGAAAAGGCACCAATGCTTCTTATCGGAGATGAACACAAAAAAAATTGGAAAAGACAAATTGTTAATAAAACTTATCTGGAGAGAGAAAAGATATAATAACGTTGATGATATCAAGCACTGCAGCTGTAAAATAGGTTTTAATGTCGATTTAGAGAAGTACCTGAGGTTTAGCTGAGGCTACATCCTCAATGATAAATTCTTTTGCTTAAGGCCATTCTTAAAGGTCCCATGTTGTCTGCCACTACACTGTTAGCTTTAAAATCTAATACTGCAAACAGTTACCAGGGAAATTAAAATAGAAATTGTGGGATCTTAAATTGTTTCAACAGGTTATTTATATCAGTCATTTGGACAAAACTTCTGATATTTGATTGTTCTTTAAAATGTTGGATCTTAGCTCAGTGTTTGTGACAAGCTTTTCATCAAAAGGTTTTGATTTACCAACAACTCATTTGGATCACTCCTAATCTTTGCGTAAAGGTTTTCGAGGAACCCAGATGCTTTAAAAATGCACCTTCAAATCTTTTAACTAAAAATTAGCTTTAAAGTGATGATCACACACATGTGACTTCAGCATACTGACAAAAGACCATTGGTTGAATGGTCTTGGTGGTACCCGTGGACTTATCTACCCATTTAGTTAGTAAACTTTATTTATTTTACTATTATATGTAATAATTAATAATAATTGAACTTTATTGATCTCACTTTGGAGAAATTTACCTCTGCATTTAACCCGCCCCCTTGGGGAGCAGTGGGCTGCCATCGTGTGGCGCCCAGGGAGCAATCCAGAGTGGGATTCGAACTAACAACATCAGGATTCCAAGCTCTATGCCCTAAACACTAGGCCACCACTCCTCTGTTTGTATACACACCTTCATTTCTTAAAGATGTTAACACCCCGTTTGCAAAAAGGTGCGCTACCGCAGGTCATTCATCCCTGCTGCAACCAGACTCTACAACGGCAATACCTTGTGCAATTACTATTTGATACCATGTGCAATAACTGTTTTTCTATATTAGACACCCAGTGCCATCTATATAAATACAATATAAACACCCTGTGCAATAAGCCTGTGTAATAATCCCAAAAAAAAAAAAAAAAAAAAAAAAACCTGGTCATATGTGGAATAACTCTTTTTTAACTATTTGAGCTGATGTAGTGTAAATTTCTCCACTTTGAGATCAATAAAGACAATAAATCAATTTCAATTGTTATTACTACTGGACATATTATTAACGAGTTGGCATTTCCTAATGACGGCTGATTTTGCTTTTGCAATCAACAATTGCTTAAAGCATAAATAAACAAACAAACATGTTTCTTTCAGATACTACAATACTTATAACTGGCGTTTACAGCAAAACCCACATACATAAGTTGTTTTTTTTACTATCAAACATTTATTTCGTCCCTAAAACAGGAATATCCACCCCCTAAAAAAATAAAATAACTTGGTACATATGTTAAGCATTATTTGTGGCATGCCTCATCAGGTGCAGAAGACAGACTTGTAACTGCAATCTAAAGTAGACACAAACGCAAACATCTAACAGTCGTGTGGTAGTATAAATAAATAAATCGTTAAAGTTGCAATTAGTCCTGATTTTATGCATGTGTTTCAATATTTTTTTATAAATACTTTTACGTTTGAATGGGATGACGCAACGCTAGCAAATCTGCTTTTCTTTTAAAACTATGTCGAACTCTGACATAAACAAATATTGAAAAAATGCAGGGTTGAAACGTTCATATCAATTAACGAGCGGGTTCAAATAAGTCAAAGGTTGTAGTAAAAGAGGTGCGAGAAGAAGAATGATTTTTAAACAAAATAAACATCTACTTTAACATCTATTAGCTTCGAGGCTAACAACCCGGTTCCCCAATCACACGCGCCTCCTTCTAAGCTAGCTGCTAGCATCACCCGTCTCCTCCTAACTGCCCGGAACATCTTATCCATCGATTTAAACTTACCTGTGTCATGTGGTTACACGACGATAAACAGGGAATTTATTCACTAGGCGTGTTTAAATGTATCTCTAACGATTCTTTATTGAGTTGTCAAGACACAAAACCCGTCCCGCTATCTCACGTTTATTGGTGTGCTAAGAATGTTCGACCCGGAAAGGATTCATCGAGCCCAACGATCTGCGCATGCGCAGAGCGAGTTCTGGTGTAGGTCACATGACTACAGGCCAGCTGATCATCACGGACGAGGACAAGATCACGGCCATTAGCTTTATCTGTGCAGTTTCTTCTAAATGAAAGCATCTTTAATCATAATCTATAAATAGGAACTAAAACTACCTTGACGGGATCGAGTTTAGAGAGAGAAAGTAAAAAGAAGATAGCTGTAGTCGACTTAAAGACGACAAAATGTCTGGAAAGGAAAGGATTGACGTATTCCCCTCCAGAATGTAAGATACCCGTTTTTTTTTCTTCAGCTTGAATTTGTTTTTGCTTCCCAATTTCGATATTGATGTTTATTTGCATGTCTATCCTAAACGGGGGGACATTTTGTTTTGCATCGTGACTTAGTCATGGTGCCAGATATTTATGAAAGAGGAAGGATCCTTTCTGGAATCATGTGATGTTTCTAACATCGCATTTAAGTGTGAGGTATATCTCCCAGACGAAGGGTATCTGGACCGCATTGTCACCTTACAGCCACAGATAGCAATATATTGTATTTAAATTTTAAGTTTTGGGGCAACACAAATTGGTACATCATTTTTTTTCCTTAGAAGCTAAACCTCTGCCTTAGTCTGGTAATTGTTTTTCACTTTTAAAAAATATTTTAGTTTCTATCCATCTTTCCATTACTTTTGACCAGCTTCCCTCTTGCTGATGAAAACAATTCAGTTTCAATTAAGTCAATTTAAATAGCACCGATTCACAATACATGTTGACAATTAAATCAGATCATACAGTCAAATTGATTCAAACTTTTCTATCTAAGGAAAACCATTTGATTGCATGGACTCATTGAATCAAAGGCAATCCCACACACCAAGCATGCTTGTAGCGACGGTAGAGTGGAAAAACTCCCTTTTAACAGGAAGAAACCTCCAGCAGAAGCAGGCTCAGCCTGAGCTGCCATCTGCCGAGTCTCACTGGGGTTCAAGGAGAAAGAAGCAGAGATACAAAAGCCAGCTCTAAAGGTCCTGCCCAGGAAACACACAGCCTGGCAGACGAGCTCTAAGCCAGCTCCCATGTCAGAGGATGAAAGAGAGCACATACAGTTAAGGACTGGTTATACAGGTGCTGGTCATAAAATTAGAATATCATGAAAAAGTAGATTGATTTCAGTAATTCCATTTAAAAAGTGAAACTTGTATATTATATTCATACATTACATACAAACTCATATATTTCAGATGTTTATTTTGTTTAATTTTGATGATTACAAATGACAACAAATGAAAATCTCAAATTCATCATATCAGAAAATTAGAATATTACTGAAGACCAATAAAAACAAAGGATTTATAGAAATGTTGGCCAACTGAAAAGTATGAACATGAAAAGTATGAGCATGTACAGCACTCAGTATTTAGTTGGGCCTCCTTTGGCCTGTATTACTGCAGCAATGCGGCGTGGCATGGAGTCGATCAGTCTGTGGCACTGCTCAGGTGTTATGATAGCCCAGGTTGCTCTAATAGTGGCTTTTAGCTCTTCTGAATTGTTGGGTCTGGTGTATTGCATCTTCTTCTTCACAATACCCCATAGATTTTCTATGGGGTTAAGGTCAGGAGAGTTTGCTGGCCAATTAAGAACAGGGATACCATGGTCCTTCAACCAGGTACTGGTAGCTTTGGCACTGTGTGCAGGTGCCAAGTCCTGTTGGAAAATGAAATCTGCATCTCCAAAAAGTTGGTCAGCTGCAGGAAGCATGAAGTGCTCTAAAACTTCCTGGTATGTGGCTGCGTTGACCCTGGACCTCAGAAAACACAATGGACCAACACCAGCAGATGACATGGCACCCCAAACCATCACTGACTGTGGAAACTTTACACTGGACTTCAAGCAACGTGGATGAAGTGCCTCTCTTCTTTTCCTCCAGACTCTGGGACCTTGATTTCCAAAGGAAATGCAAAATTTACTTTCATCAGAGAACATGACTTTGGACCACTCACCAGCAGTCCAGTCCTGTTTCTCTTTAGCCCAGGCAAGACGCTTCTGACGCTGTCTGTGGTTCAAGAGTGGCTTGACACAAGGAATGCGACAGCAGAAACCCATGTCTTTCATACGTCTGTGTGTGGTGGTTCTTGAAGCACTCACTCCAGCTGCAGTCCACTCTTTGTGAATCTCCCCCACATTTTTGAATGGGTTTTGTTTCACAATCCTCTCCAGGGTGCGGTTATCTCTCTTGCTTGTACACTTTTTTCGACCACATCTTTTCCTTCCCTTCGCCTCTCTATTAATGTGCTTGGACACTGAGCTCTGTGAACAGCCAGCCTCTTTAGCGATGACCTTTTGTGTCTTGCCCTCCTTGTGCAAGGTGTCGATGGTCATCTTTTGGACAACTGTCAAGTCAGCAGTCTTCCCCATGATTGTGTAGCCTATAGAACTAGACTGAAAGACCATTTAAAGGCTTTTGCAGGTGGTTTGAGTTAATTAGCTGATTAGAGTGTGGCACCAGGGGCCATCAATTTTGAACCTTTTCACAATATTCTAATTTTCTGATATGATGAATTTGAGATTTTCATTTGTTGTCATTTGTAATCATCAAAATTAAACAAAATAAACATCTGAAATATATGAGTTTGTATGTAATGTATGAATATAATATACAAGTTTCACTTTTTAAATGGAATTACTGAAATCAATCTACTTTTTCATGATATTCTAATTTTATGACCAGCACCTGTACTCCCGCAGCAGTGTGTCACAGTGAGCTTGTCGCAGATATTTTTGATTTATTCCCAATATTGAAGCGTGGTTTGCCCTATGTCATTCCACGCCACAATGCAAGAGGGACAATCTCAAACTAGCTGTGGGTCTAGATACGGCGAAAGCGGCGAGGAAGTGAGGGCAAGTCTGTGCAACAACAGAGGGACATGGTGGCGAAAAAGAGTAGGGATCCAGGTGGAAAAAGGGTCCCAGCGTTCTTGCGCACCTTGATCTTCTAGCTGGTCCATCTTTACGAGTCGTTTTCCACAATGGGGGTCAAGTAAACAAAACAAGCCGGTAAGGTACTGAAAAGGGAAATATGGATAGTGTAGAGCGGATGTACATTTGACCAATCAGAGGCCTCCTGTCACTGTCTGCAATCCCCTACAATTTTGGAGAGGTTCACCAGAGTGTCTGTGGATGGGGCGGGGGCATATCTCTGTTAACTGCGACACACACGTAGACAACCTGGTTTCTGAGTATAAATCAGCCTTTAGTCACAGTCAGAGAAACAGTTCTACACTGAAAAACAGTCCATTTTGGCTCAAACAACGATGGATGGTGCCATCTGAACCTGATCATCCCTAGACGTTTTTCAGGGCTCTTTTGTTGCCATTTATATTTTCCATCGCTGTATTTGTTCCTCCTGTGGCCGTGTCCAGGGAGGTTAAGTGGTGTCCTATGGATCTTACATTTCTGAATAATATGTTCAACTGTAGTCACAGGATCATCGAGCTGCTTAAAGATGGCCCTATAGACGTCATGTTTAACATATTTGTCTGGTTTTCTTTCCTTCATTTCCTCTGATCCATGTTTAGTGTGGTACACACCATGCCATCAAACAGCACAGTAGCTGTGTTTCCATACAAATGTTGGCAAAGCAAAGCCAATATTATGCTAGTTTTGAAATGCAAAGATTCAAAATGGTGATATTTCCATGAAATAGCAAATAGGATTAAAATTGCAAACTAATGCATTTGTTCATAACATTACTCTGAAAAAAATACATGTTGGCGAAGGATGTAACAGCATAACATAAATCTATATATTCACCACTCTAGTGGGCCACCATCATCCTGCAAGTACTCCTGGTCTTCTCCTTTATCTTTTTATTTAAAAAAAATAGTAAAATAGTTTTTTTTGCATGAAATTTATTTTGTAATTACAATATGATGGTTGATGGAAACGCAGCCAGCGACTACCTGTAGCCCTATATATAGGCCCTCTGACTGATTACAGGATTGCAGACCCCTGTGATGCTAATTAGTGAACACCTTGATTTAACATGCGCCTATGCTCACATTATTTTCAGTCGTTTCTGGGGATACCATTGTTTTCTTCCCGGCTTGTTTTATGAGTTTTCTTTTTATTCCTTTTTTTTTTTTTTGAAGCCATTCTGTTTGAAGCATAGATATAGATGTCTGACTTTCATTTTTTCATTTTCATAGAATTTATATTTTTTATTAATGTTTTCAGATTAGAATCTTTACATTGTCTTTATTTATATATATATATATATATATATATATATATATATATATATATATATATATATATATATATATATATATATATAGATAGATAGATAGATAGATAGACAGATATAAAAATTTGTACATTTTTGACTTAATTTCTGCTCTGAGTTGGTTGTTTTTACAGGGAAGGGAATGTTAGTCATTAGGTGACAATTATATCAATCCTTGATCATTCACAATTAAGCCAATTAATTGTTCCAGTTCTGCAAAGCTTATTGCAGAGCAAGGAACCATACTCCCGATTTATGCTGGTGATGATTCTCAGTGCTCCTGATTTCTATCACTTTTCTATACAGGTTAGCATATCAGCATCTTTTCTTACCTGAGTTGCGGAGCACCAAGCTTCATAGTTACCTAGGGCCTTTTGTCTGCGTCTGATTAATGCTCTTCCTGCTCAACTTATTAATTTGTTTATTAATTGTTATTAATCTGCTTACATATGTAGTTATTTTATTTTATTTAACCTTTATTCAAATGGAAAACTCCTTTTTAAATAAAAAACCCTTTTTCCAAGTCAGTCCTGGCCAAGAAGCAACAAAGTTACACATTGAACAAAATTGCATTTACATTACATTAAAATGACAGGTACATAAAGAAAGCATATCACGTTTATAACTAACTATAATTCAGGCTGTCTCAAGTTTCAACATAAAAGCATTTAAGGGTAAAAAGTTTGTAGAAAATTCCACACATAAGGAGCTGCACAGATAAATCATTTCTTCCCTAGCTCTGTGTGGGCAAAAGAAACAGTGAGCAGCAGCTGGTCATTGGATCTCAGGGCTTAAGAGGCCATGCTTCTGTGTAAGTAATGTTCAAATGTAAGAGGGCAGTAATCTAAGCCTTGACACCGCCTCCTTGTGGAGAGGGAAGGCCATCCCACCTGAGAGTACAGGTCAGTGATGAGCCTCAACGAAGCCAGGTAAACAAAAGTCCAATATTTTCAAAAGAGGTAGCATTTATATAAAAAAAAGTCCCCATAATCTAAGATAGATTTTTTTTTTTAAAATGCAAGAGACGAGGCGGTTTTTCACTTAAAAAATATATCTATATATATATAACGAAAGAATAAACCCAATGTAAGATTTAATTTCTTCACAAGCTTAGCAATGAAAGGTTTAAAAGTGAGTCATCAATTACTATTGAAAGGTATTTATATTCAGTTATGTATTTCACTGTTTATTTTCAGATGATAGAAGAACTTAAAATAATGTTTTATTATCCAACCCTGCTTAAACTTCTACTGGGTTTGATCCCTGCCTTGGTTTTAATGATATAGCTGCTTCTGTAGGCAAAATTGAGATACTCAAATGTATGGTCAGGCTATCTGTTTTGTTTAAATTCAGAGTTGTGTAGCCTTTGCATTTATTGTGTTGTCTTTATCTTGTTAATGAAGGAAGAAAAAAAACAATACTGGCCTCCAGAATGGTCCCCACAAAATTTGGCAGCACATATTGGGAATTACCGTAGTGAGATTGGTTAATAATTAGTAATGGCATCAGTTTTAATAAACCTGTATTAGTTGATCTCTGAAGCAAAGCTTAAAGCGCTTCATTATTTTTAATGCCTTTCTTTCCATTTCCCTGTTTTATGCTTGTCTGTCCCAGAATGTTTTCAAAATAATGTAATATGACAGAATGTGGAAAATTCAAAAGTAAAGCACTTCAGCAAGGCACTGTAACACCATGACTAGATGGAAACCACTGGTGCTACTTAATGTCGTTTTAGGAATACATTTGCTCCCATCCTGTTAAGCACAGGTCTGTTAGTTCTGATGAGGGCAAACTTCCCTTAAAGTCTTTTTAAACACATGGGAAAAGGTTTTTTCTTAATTCTTGGATGGATGATCATAAAATTTGCTGGAAGGACTTACAGATGTCCATGTTTGTTGTTCTCTGTAGAAATGGACCTAATCCATTACTAAGGGAAATGGACGTGAAGGCAGCTATAGTCCATATTAACTATGGTTGTGTGCCTTCTTTGTGCTTCCAGGGCTCAGACCATCATGAAGGCTCGGCTGAAGGGAGCGCAGACCGGCCGCAGCCTGCTCAAGAAGAAATCTGACGCCCTTTCAATGCGTTTCCGTCAGATCCTTCGCAAAATTATCGAAGTCCGTAAAATCACTAATTCCATTCATTCTTTTGGCTTTGCTTTAGCTGTCAACACCCCTAAAATGTGCTCTCTTTGACTGATTCTTTAGACCAAAACCAAGATGGGAGAGGTGATGAGAGAGGCAGCTTTCTCTTTGGCTGAAGCCAAGTTTACCGCTGGAGATTTCAGGTAAGAATCGCTACCAGATCTGGCTGATGTCGCTCAGTTAAGAGCTGATGCATCGAGCAACTTTCCCCTTTTTCCGCAGCACGACTGTCATCCAGAACGTCAACAAAGCCCAGGTCAAGGTCCGAGCCAAAAAGGACAATGTAGCAGGTTAGCTTCTGAAATGTTTAACTGAAATCAGCCTGTGGGGGCCGGGGGCGCACTCATGCAGTCTGAATGTATTCTTCCAGGTGTGACCCTTCCAGTTTTTGAACACTACCAAGAAGGCGGGGACAGTAAGTTGAGCCCAGTTACTCTCTTCCGGTGCATCACCAACCTTCTTTTGTGCATTGATCCTACCTGTTTGTCTTCGTCAGGTTATGAACTCACTGGTCTGGCCAGAGGAGGAGAGCAGCTCTCCAGGCTGAAGAGGAACTATGCCAGAGCTGTGGAGCTGCTTGTAGAATTAGCATCTTTACAGGTAGCTAACCCTGCAGTATTTTTGGGAAAAAAGACTTGGATAGAAATTTCTGTTGACACATGCTCACATTTGTGTTTGCAGACATCTTTTGTCACTCTGGATGAAGCCATAAAGATCACCAACCGGCGTGTTAACGCCATCGAGCACGGTAAACTCCAACTTAGGAACTGCTGTAAATTATCTTATTTGAAAGATTATTTCTTATTTGAATGACTTCTCTTTTTTTCCCTGCTGCAGTGATCATTCCAAGGATTGACCGCACTCTGACTTACATCGTCACAGAGCTAGATGAGCGAGAAAGAGAGGAGTTCTACAGGTGAAGACCACGTCATACGGCCACACTAATTTTTGTTTGTTTATAAACATTAATTAAAACCAAGTCCATTACATACAATCCAATAAAGTTGGACTATTGGAGTAATATCTACAAAGTTCAAGAGACGTGAATAACTTTTAAAGGCATTTTCCACTTAAGTGTTTCTAAGATTTTCCGACCTTACTACACATCCTGTAATGATTTCTTTTTTTTTTCCTGACAGGCTGAAGAAAATCCAAGAGAAGAAGAAGCAGCTTCGGGAGAGGACAGAGCTGGAGATCGCTGCCAGGCTGGCTGCCCTGGGACCCATCGCTGAGCCCGCCAACATGCTGACGGAGGAGACGGACGAGGACCTGCTGTTTGAGTGAAGCCCTCTGCAGTTTGACCCTCATCATGTTATTTATTCTGTGCATCTCTGGCCATGTTTGTTTTCTCATACAAGCAATGAAAGTAATGTTTGTGTTTTATGTTTGAGATTATTCATTTTGATGTTTTTGTGTTGAAAGATCAGAGAAATGTCCAAGTGTGTCACTGTTCAGGAACCTGAGTGTTCCCTCAAAAACTCCTTTTCCACCAGAGAATCTAACAAGCAAACATCATTGTTTACATGGGGTTACAAGTGAAATAAATAATAAAAAAAAGCATTCCATGTGACTTGATCAGCTGTAGATATTCAAGTTTGTTCATAATATCTGGAGCCATTGCATGCTGTAAATCTTGATGTGGTTAAAGTTTTCAAAGAGTGTAAGAGTCTGTGATTTGGAAATCTGTTAATCTCCTGACTCTTATCTTGGGGTTGACCTCACGGGAGGGTGTTTGCCATCACATGGATTCTCTGTAATGTGTCACTGTAAAATGTGTGAGAGTCAATAAAGCCAGGCACTTCATAGAAATAAAGATGTTCTAAATAGTCACACATTGTTCTCGTTGGTATTTGCAAAAATGTTTGATTTAACATAGAAAAACAGATTAATATGTAAACAAGATGAAGGGAATACACCATCTTTGCACATCTGAATTTATTAACACTTTTACAAAGTGAGCAACACACAACAATACAAAGGTAATATAACAACCAACCTCAAGTTGTTGTTGAAGAATACATTACCAGGCAAAGGCATGTTTACTCCTGAAACTTTTCACATTTTATCACAATATTTGTATTTTATTGGGTTTTTATTTATCGTAATATGAAGCAATGTTTTAGGTTTGCTAGAAAGCTTCCGAAGACTGAATGTCTCTTGTCAGATCAGACCAGAATGCCTGTCATTGTGGAAAGCTAACACTACATAGCGCCATAAACCCACCATCCCTATGGTAAACTATGGCAGCATCATTATGTGGATGGGGTAGGGGCTCTAGATGCAGATGCAACCACATTTACTAATTATGTGTCATTTTTCTTCAGTTTGATAGTTATTAAATCATTGTTATTGGTCTATCAAAGAAAATGCAAATAATTTACTTTTTTTGGTTGTAATGTGACAAAATTGTAAAAAGCTCAAAGTGTAAATACTTTGCAAGGCGTATGAGACACAATACTGATATTGAGAGAGCTACAGCAGGTTTCTTACTCTGAAAGGAAGACTGCTCTAAAATCTATTGAATCTACTTCTAAGACCATTGAAGATGTTTTGGCTTTCAGTTTCATCAGAACGCTTTTTAAGAACTTGTCAAATGTGCCGTTTCTGGTGTGGCACACCCACCTGTGACAAAAAAATATTTAAACTCTGTCTAAAAATGTATATTTACAATTATAAATAACTATAAGAAATATAATAGAAATATATCTATATGAAAAAACACATTATTTTGCATAAAACTAAGACCAAACAATTATCGAAAGGAGAATCATCAGCAAAGATCAACACTTATGTCCGCCTGAGTAACAATTAAGCCCCAAAAAAGAGAGAATGTGCAAGGGAAAATCCAGTGTGAGCATAATACTGTCCGTCTCTTTTCATTTACCTTCTCATTCCCTGAGACTCTGAGTTGACACACAGCCCCCTCTAGCAGAGCCAAGATGTCGGCACCCACTGCGGTTCAGTGTCCAGTTTATCTATTAATCTTTGCAGCTCCTGGAACGTCTGGTCTGGATCAAAGTTTACGATGGTTGCATCAAAAAAATGGCTGTAATTTAGCTCCATCTCACGGGCTTTTTCAATGACCTCCCTCAGCTCCTCCGGCTGTGGGCAGAAATCAAAATAGACTTTAAAAAAAAAAAAAAATGACCCAGGCTATAAAAAGTGAGACTGAGAAAAAGCAAGCAGACAAGTTTCCACTATTTCTACTCTAATATTGTAGCTACTTAAGAGAAGCCAGGGGGATGCCTCTGACATTAACTTGTGTTTTTTAATGTTTGAAGGTCAGCATACCTTTAGTGTTTTCCCCTCTGTGGCCAGTAGAGTGCGTAGTTGTTCTTGAGAAGGAGGAGCAATGAAGATGACATATGGTTTAAGGTTGGAGGACCTTAGCACTTGCAGGGACTAGGAGGTAAAAATGAAGCTCATGAGAAAACAAAAAACAAGAGAGAAATAAAATCACAATAGTAAAAATGTAATAAAAACAACTCAAGAGTTTAGCTTCATTTTGTGGTGACTTTAAAATCTAACGAGCCATTGTGACTTTTAGACACCAGTAAAAGCATCAAGAGAAGCAAAAATTTACCCTCGTGTGAAGGCAGAGCAAACAGACGCGACCAGAGTTGACGACGTGTCGGACACATTCTATGCTTGTGCCATAAAGGTTTTTCCCATACTCCCCAGATTCAATGAACTTCCCTGCAGCCAAGTCTGTCTCAAAGGTGGAGCGACTGACAAAATGGTATTCACGTCCATTTCGCTCATGTATCCTCGGGTTTCTGGTTGTGTCTAAGGATTAAACAGAGAGACACATTTTTAGATGCTTCCAAGTTTAACTTTTCAGCTCTCAGTCCTTAAGTGTAGGAGGTTAGATTATATCAGACACCATTGACGGGCTATGAATATGTAACTTGGAAAGACGAACAACTTAAAAGGAATGAAGGATGGAAGGGATGAAAGAAAGAAGCAGAAAAAGAACTAAGGAAAGAGGGCCACTAGAACAGAAAGGAAATATTAACAAAGGTCACAAATAAGAAAGAAAATAAGAAAGGAAGGACATGATGAAAGAAAAGACAAAACATAAGACAAAATAAAGAAAGAAGCAATGATGGAAAGGATTGAGGCAGTATAAAGGGAAATAAATGAAGAAAGTAGGCAGGAAGGATGGACAGAAGCACAAAGACAGAAATATGAAACGCAAAATGGGTAAAAGGAAGAAAGGACAGATTAAAGTAAAGAAAAAAAGTGGGACAAAGGTAGAAAGGTGACAAGGAAAGAAGAACAGAAGATGCATTATTCACAAGGAAGGAAGAAATGACACAATGCAGAACAGAGGTAAGTAGAGAAGGAGAAAGATAGAGGGAGGGTAGAAGGAAAGGAAGGTACATAAGGAAGGACCACCATGGTGCTAAAGACTAAGGGCCTGATCTATTTAAGGTCTGCATATATAAAAGCACATGCAAACTTGATAGCATGGGGAGAGTTAATCTGCAAAGTAGTTGCATCAAGGTTTGTATCTGTATAATGAAAACAGCAGGTCTGTTCATTAATATGCAGAATACATGCTGACCATCAAAACAAACAAAATACTGGGAGGAGGAAATGCAAATGTACATGGTAGAGACATTTTGTCAATCAAGCAGCTATTTTTTTAAACTGCTAGATGAACTAAGGGCTGTGACTTGGAGCCACTAACAAATAGAAGCCATCCATATCTCCTAAGGAAAGACTCTTTACAACAATACATAATCTGAATGTATAATTCCAGCACACAATCACAGTTACTCTCACAGAGTAGTTTCTCTGGTGTGCTGTTCTCTGTTAATCAGTGGCTAAATGGATTATTATATTTTATAAGTAGCTTCTCTCTGTAAGACGATATGATAGGGAGATTATTATAATCAATTAAAACAATAACTTCAACAGAATAATCAAGACCGGGAGAAGCTACTTTGCCACATTAGGTCCTTTTTTTCTCCCCCGTGCTTGCATCCTTTCCAGATAGCGATCATACCTGACAACCATGTGCAGTGCTGTTGCAAATTTCAACTGCCTTTTGGAAACACAATATAAACCCATTCTGCTCTCACAAACTCTTCATGATGATAGCTTTCATTACAAGGAAAACCTAATTTAAAACTGACTGCTTGCCCCTCTTTTGGACCCGTTATGTATCAGCTCACTGGCAACACACCTTTAAACTGCAGCTGAATTGTTTTATATGCAACAAGTAAAATTTAGTGCTCCTTATTTGGGACCTTAATAGATTGTGACCTAAGGGGGAGGAAAACAAGGGCTGAAAAACATAAAGAAAGATAAAAGGGCAGATGGAAGGAGTGAACTAGGAAACAAATTTAAGGGAGAAAAAAATAGGAAATAAAAAAATAGGAAAAAAATAGGAAATAAAAAAAATCCTTGCCAATCCTCCCCACCCCAGAAAACAAAACACTGTTAGCTGTTTTTAATATACTGTTGCTTAAACTGAGTGAGGACTTACGTGGAACAGCTACGGCAAACTTCTCTGGCTCTATGGACAAAAGTCTACGCCGCAACTCGTCATGGCCGCTGTTCGCCGGACCAACCAGAGCTACGGGTCGTTTACGATTAGCAGGCTGGTGGTAGAGTGACATTTCCTCATAGGTCAAGATGTCATCGTAGTCTGAGGAGACAGTTTAGGAGAGCTTAAAGAAACGCCACTGACCATAAAAGCACTTTGTGCATTTGACCTTCTGCTAAACATGTTATGGTTTTGATAAAACGTTCCCAAGGTTTAGCAATTGTTAGTCTCTGACCAGCTTGACTTTGCCTACATGGGGGTCTGTGTATGTTGTAAAGTTGTCTCTACTGTATATGTGGACCATAGAACCACATGTCTCCTGAAGCCATATAAGCTCCAGCTGATCCGGTCTTTGAAGGCAAGTCTAATCTGACTTGTGACACAACAAGTCAGGACAAGCTGCTGTAAGAAAGGCGAGGTGTGTCAACTTCAGCTTCTGTGTAGGCGTAACCCTAACAGTGGCCTGGGTTAATGAAATAAAGGAGGTTTTACCAGTGTTTCTGTTCAATGCTGATGTGTTCCTTCTTCTTAGTTTCCTGCTTTTCTTTGAACACCAAATCTTCCCTGTGAGCATGAAAAAAATTATTTGAAATTGTTAAATTGCTTAAATGTTTACATTTTCAAATCGTACCTTGCTGCTCCCGACTTCTGTCTGGTACAGTTTTCTTTAGGCTCTCTCTCTGTTGTTGGAAACTTTTACCTGAAGTAGAAAAAAATAGAAAAACACAAAATTTAAGATCCAACCAGTGTAGATGCATCTTAATAAAAAAAGTAAAAATTTTCCTAATATTCCAACAGCCAAAAAAACCTCATGGCATTTTTTTTCATTTTATTTTTATAGCACTATAGAACAGTTAACAATTGTTATTATTTTTGACATAAAAAAACAACAAAAACTGATTCTGATTCTGCAAAAAAGCTAAAGCTCAGGCAGACTGAAAACATATGCTCATTGTGATTTTCAATTATTGGAAAAGATTCTCAATTGGATTTCCATTCAGAGTAAGACTGGTTCACTTTGGTGCTGAAACTCTGCCCCAAATTTAAGCCAACTGCATTCTCTATCAGGTTTTCTTATATGACGACCCACTACACCCTAGGACCATCTTATATGTTTAGACAGAAAAAAAAATGATTCTGCCACCACCTTGTTAAACCAAGTTCATAGTGCTGTCAGGGTATGTGCAGTATTAGCTTTACCAAACGTAGCAGTAAAACTAGGGCTGTGTTATAAACATAGATTTTCCTATTCTGAATCAATTCTCACAGAAATTTCTAAAGATAGATTCATATAACCAATAAGTCATTTTGGAAAAAAGAAAAAAACAAAAACACATATTTTTCACTGTCCTCACAACTGCCATTAACTAGCTTTACTTTACCAACTTGCAGCTGAATGCTAATTCAATCCTAGTTTCAATATTTTCCATAACCACAGAGTTGTGTAATGCAGGCAACAGCATAGAACTTTTAATATGAGGAATCCAATTTGAGATCGGACCAGATTGGCTCAGAGGCTGCAGTGGAGCAGTGGGTAGCACAAGAAGGTTGCAGCTTGCAACAAGAAGGTTCTGGGTTCGATTCCTGGCTTGGGGTCTTTCTGCATGTTCTCTCTGGGTACTCCAGCTCCTCTACACCAAAAACATGACTGTTAGGTTAATTGGCTTCTCTAAATTCTCCTTGTGGGTATGTGAATGGTTGTCTATCTTGTTTAGCTCTGTGTTGCCCTGCGATAGACTGACAACCCCCTCCTCTTGGCTGTAGACAGCTGGAGATAGGCACCAGCACCCCTTGTGACCCTGCTTGGCTTAGACATGATGAAAAATGGATGAATAAAAAAAATTGTTATGTTTTTTACTACCTAAGTCATTTTCCATTTAGTTCCATTACAAGTACCAAGCGGAACCTTATGGCAACAGCCATATTGGTTTACTTTTTTAAGCAAAGCTGTTGGGCTATCATCTAGCTCTGAGACATCTATTCCCAGAGCCAAAAAAATTTAATTGATTCAAAATCTTGAATGTAGACCAGAAAAAATTAGAGTTTGGGTGAACAGGGCCCCTTCTTCCCATAAGTGACTTTCGGTGCACTGCGGTAAACTGACACAGATTTTGTAAGGTTTTCTTTTTACATGTCATTCATAAAACCTAGATTTGGGGAACATTACATTATGAGCTCTACGATTGTTCAGCATTTTCTCTAAAAAGCTTTTGCGACTTTCCGAGACCAGCTTGATTTATACGGACATTAAACCACAGATTCTATTTACTAGTTAGGTGACTTGGAATACAATTAGATGAACTGTATTTTATTTTAGGGGTATTAGAATAAAGTTTGGGTGAATATAATGTCATGATTTAGATTCTAAAGTGTTTATTTACTTTTCATCATTTTTTATGTATCACGTATATATTAAATATCCCAATAAAATCCACTGAAGTTTGTGGTTTTAATAAGTCAAAATGTGAAAAAAAAAGCTAGAGGGATTGGAATACTACTGGGAAAAATACTGTGAAATGAAAAATAACTGACATTTAAAGTTGTTTTGTACTTTTTTAGACATCTGAGTAAAAGAGCAAAAGGCAGCGTACTTTCCATTTTAAGCACTTAACTTTGTTTACTAAGACCCCCTATAGAGTCTAGGTCAGAGTGCAGTTACAAATACTTCCAAGGTGTTTGTTTTAATCTGCTGGATGTAACAGATGGTTGACAAATCTCACCAGGAAAGCAGACCTAAGTAAGCCATTTGTCTCTTCAAACTCATTTTTAACTCAGTTTTAAAAAACAAATGGAGTTGCAGATAATAATTAAGACATCCTAATAATCACTCCTCCGTATATGCATCCATATAAAATATAATATCTGTCTTTACCATATGTATTTTCTTGAAGTAAGAAGTTGCTTTGATACTTTGAATTGTGTCATTATTTGTTTTTCCTCCTTCAGAAATGGCCTAAGGATTTATAGTGTTTTTAATAGGCAGGTTTTCTCTGCTGACCATCATCAATAATTTGTACAAACTGCCCTAATGTATTCAAGAGAGACAAAGTGGCTTTACAAGAAACCAAAGACCAGTTTTCACTTAACACCTTACCTTGCGTTGCTAAAGGTAATGTTAACATCTTGTCTTAGCACGCCTACAGACAGTGAGATTTCCACTATCCTATTAGGTTTGCAGTAAGCCACCTGTGCAACACTGATCTAATAAATGCTAATCATGTTTCAAGCATTTCTTTTTCCAAAACAAACTCTGATAAATTCCCTTTGTTTTCCCCTCTATGTTTTATTGGCATATTTATACCAGCCTGAGAATAAATAAAATATACCAAAAAAGGGAAAGGTGTTTACTGTCAAATAGAGCCTTTTTAATCTATGTTTTACAATGGAAGAGTCCAATGTAAATCTCTTTTTGTCTTTATTACCTTACTACTAGCTTTAAGTTAACTAATCTTCTTTGAAACTTTTTACGGGGCTGGTTAGATGATAGAGGTCAAAGCAGGAGTTGTGCACCCAGATGGTCATTAGAATGTAGTCCAAGGCTAATATTAGTTCACAACTACAACAGCCATCTTTGACACTCCAAAGCACTGTGACTGAGGCTACCATTTTAGAGAAAATGCAGCTGGAACTTGCATTAATTTATTGGGAATTTATTTCTGTTGAAAATACTTGAGAAAGTGTGAGACAGTACTGAAATACACAATGCTTACTAAAGTATAAAAATGAAACATGAGTTTTACAGCAATCTGTATTAAAGTAAAAGCCAGCGAAACTCATTAAAATTACATTTGAAAAAAAGCTAAACAGACAAAAAATAAAAACCAAAATGTTTCTAAAGAGCTCAACCATGAGATTACCAGGAATGAGGCCAGCCAGAGGCTGGTTGTCCTCGTCTCCATCTCTGTAGGCCTGCCACCAGTTGGGGTCATCCTGGCTAATAACATGGAGTATATCTCCTTTGTGGAAGGAAAGACCCAGCTCCCTACATGGCACGAAGGGGTCATCAGAGGGATCATAGTCAAAGTAAGCTCGCACATGCATCTGAGGAGAGGGTTTACAGCAGCAGATTTAGTGCTTGTTTGCATGCCATCAAGAGTTCTCATGCACTCTCACACCATATTAGACTTACCACACTTTGCCTGTGAGGAGCAGGTTTATTATGAGAGCTCGGGATGAGGAGGAAGGTTAGAGTTCCTTGCATTTCTTGCTGTTAAATACATAAGAAAACAGTACGTAACATACAACTTATATAGATTCTGTCGAAATGTTCACAACACCTGGAACTTTTTTTACATTTGTTTAGGGCAAATTTCAGCACATTTTCTTGAGACTTGATGTGACAGACCAACACAAAACTGCAGTGGCTGAAAATAAAGAAATTATTTACAAATGCAAAAAAAAGTTATATTCACACCATTTTTATCTAATCAAACAAAATTCAGGAACACAAACTTCTTTAAGAACATATCTACTCTTAGTTAAATGTAATATCAGCACACCTTACATACTGACTGTGTACAACTTGAAGGTTTAATAATAATATCTAGTTTACCTTCCAGTAGGATATTATATGAATATTTATGAATATAAATGCATGCTTCACTTTAAGTTTTAATGATCAAAAAAACTTTAAAACCATGTCACATTTCATTCCACCCTTTGACATGGGCTTAACATGTATTTGTCTATCAAATTAACCTCGATACAATAACCTCAAGGTTAAATGTTGTAAAGCACTGCGTGTTTAAAAGTGCATTGAAAAATGTTCTTTTTATAGTATTATGCAATAATGTGGGTGAAAAGTGTTTAAAATTTTGGAAGAGTTTGGAAATAAAAAAATCAGAACTGCATATTAAAGGACATCAATCTAACAGTTGTGGTTACCATTAAATCGTGAACTTCGTTTATGTGTTTTCCACGGATAGGAATCCCGTTGATTTCCAGGATCTCATCTCCCTCACTGAGGAGTCCGCTCCGTTCTGCCGCGCCGCCTTTCACCACACGACTCACCACCACATTGTCCATGTCATTACGCACTGTTGCACCCTGATAGCAAGACACCCAAGAAGGAAGATCACAAAAGTTTTGTTAACAGTCTTTAAACGGTTACTCCAATCCAAGGAGAAACACATGTCATATACAGTGAAGGGAGAAATAGGGCAATCGGGAAAAGCAAGCAAAGTCGTTAAGACAGTTTTGAAAGTGGGTGATGATACATACAGACAGTAGGAGTAACTCAAAGTTCATATCTCACCAGAGGGGTGTCTCTGGCCTTCTGGAGCCGCACTAATTTAACCGTCTCTCCGAGGTACTGGGTCACACTTTCCTCTGGGATTTCCTGTACGGCGACACTGTCATGAGCCTGCATCAGTGCCTGCCATAGAAACACACATTGTTAAACTTATATTAAGACAAACATTTAGAAATTTGAAACCACAGATATTGATATAAGGTAGCTTTGAAATTCATAAAAAACAAAAGCAGTAGTGTCTTTTATTATCCAAAGCTATCCAAGCACAGAGGCCACTCCCTTAGCTAAGTCAATGGGACACCTTTTTGCCCAAAAAGCCATTAACATCACACTAAGTAATGCCTTTCCTATAAGAGAGCAGACCTAAGCTTAGCTCCTGTGTGCACACAACCTGTTTAAATCTCCCTAAGCGCCAAGGAGCCAGAATTAACACCACACATCAATAAATGCTGATTACATGTCTTTATGAATCAAGGGGTTAAAGTAGAAACCAAACGAAAGGTGAATGTTGGTCTCACAAGGACAGGCTTAATTCCATTCATGCCTGAAATGCTTTGCACCATGACAACACAATAGTTGGCAGCAGTGTGTTTCAGCTTCCAAAGATAAATTAATATAATGTGTTTTAAGTTGATTGTACTTTACATGGTCAGATAACTTTATATATCTTCCTGGCCCCCATCCATCTTTGTTCAGCTAGAATTTAAAACAATTCAATTAAAGCATCTTTCTAGTTCTTAACCAGCTGACACAAAATAGCTTCCAACGTTGGGTGAAAATAATTTCCAAATAACTGAAACCAATTTTTTATAGTATTTCTGAAGAAGTAAAATTAAGCATTGGGGAACTTTACAGAGAATCTCAGAGAAAAATTAATGGCACTGTATTATTATGTTGCAAAAAACCAGCAATTTGTGAGTACTTTTTTTTCTTTATCCAAGCTATAATATTTGCACCATTAACATATAAATCCATTATTTCAAGAATTGGGGTTTTGACATCTTGAAAGGGTTCAAATAATTTGTAACTTGCCACTTTGAAAAAAAAAGCTAATTAAAACAGATATTTTCTTTCTTTTAAGCATTTATTTTTTGCAGTAAGAGCATTTAATTTTTTAAGCTTTAAAAGTACTCTGACAGGAAATGGAAAATGTGGCAGAAACTAAGGCTTCCAATAAAATACTTTAATAAAAAAAACTAATAGCACTCTAGGGCTGTATTATTTTGCCATTAAGAGTCAATTTATGTAAATCTGAGAGATGTATATAAAAAAGTTTTGGCTTAACAATTAAAAAAGGGTTTTTAACCTTGTTATAAATTATAAAAAGGAGTTTAAGACAGAAGTGAAGAAAACACTCACCTGAATGAGTTAATGCATAAAAAACAAGCTTGAGATTTCATCATGCCAGACAATCAGACAATGATAAAGCCATCACACCAAACAAGCTAAAGCTCACATCACCCCATAATTATGCTTTACTGAATTGTTATTTAGCAAATGATGATACATGATGAAACCGCAAGGAAAAAAGTGTTACCTTGAAAACACATTTTATCTTAAGATAAGGGCATGAAGGTTGCATATTATAACAATAAAACAAGGGTGAGTTCAAAAAAATTTGTTTGTTAGCGTCACTAATTTCAGTCATTTATATTTAAGATTTCTTGGTTAATTAACAGTTTATGTTAATAATAGTGCAAAAACATGCTCTCATAAGTGAAATCTAGTTGTTTTCATATGACTATGTTTGTGTTGAAGTTCCTGGCTGGAAACCCACAGAAAAACCCATAGATGAATACAGTTTTCTGTTAACAATAAGTGGCTTAGGTTTAGGGGATAAAATATGTTTTTGTGTTGGAAAGTTAAATGCTAGGAAAACACGAATATGAAACAATAAATACTATAAAGAATTTCAGCAAATTAAAAAGAGATAGTTGACAGGAAATTCTCTGGAAAATTGTTACTTCTAAAATAGAAAAAGTACTTGAAACAAAATTTTGATTTCAAAGGAGTAATTTGCATCTAGAATAAAAACTTATATCTGTCCTGTTTTGAAAAAAACATAACTAAACTTTTTTTTTTTTTTTTGCTGGCTCATCAATGAACAGGTAACATAAAGTTCAACTTCAGGCACGTCCTGACGAGTAGATAAAAAGAAGTAAATCCAGTCCCCAAGCAGATAACAGCACAAACATGACGACAGCCAGGGATGGGGAGTTTGGTAAGAGACAATGTATTCTGATGAAAGTAGCAGTAGTATTCAAACTCTGACACAAACTTTTCCGCTGCCTTTCAGACAGCAAGATGTTAATTTGTTAAACTCTGAACTTTGACTTCCCAGTGTAAGATGCTGGAGAAACAATTACCCTTTTGGAGGCAGTCGTGTATAACATTAATTATATTTCCAGCAGTTTAATTGCCTGAATTCTAACTCAATAAACGAGCGGATGAGTAAGGCTCTGCGGATTTGTGAGAAAAAAAAAACATATAATCATATTAAAGGTCAAGCAGAGGTCTCAGCTGGAAAGCTGGTCTCTGACCTGGAGATGGGGATTGGTGAGCAGCGCGCTGAGCTCCAAACCCTCCTTTTGTTGGCTTGTCTGGAGGATCCTCTGAACCTGAACAAAGACAGATTACGGTTCCATAAATCTGACACCAAGACATCAAAACCTGCAGATCAGAAAAAATAATAAACTAGGGTTTCAAAATAAATCCTACTGGTAATTTCTTAAACCTTACTAAAAGTGTTTGACACTGTACCTAAAACTTCTATTTTTTTCAGACATGTTTAAGCTTCAAACGGCATAAAACAATAAAGAAATTGTGTGTTTTTTTAATAGATGAAAGCTATCCAAAAGAGCAATAAATAAAACAAAAAAAGCTTGCCTAGGATGATGACTGTTTTAGGCTACTTTTATCTCTTCACAACTTGACATAAATATGTTTTTTCACCTACTATTGAACATCCCTCCCTCCATCATTATCTCTCATTCACAGAATTAAAAACAGTTGGGATTTAGGGAAAATAGGTCTGTGTTCCCGCCTTTTAGTTAGAGCATGTGCAGACCCCAATATTATTCACTTGGCTACCCTCAAACTAAAAATACCAGAGGCTCGAGACGTGGCTCTTACTCTTTTAAGAAAAACAGAATATAGATATATTGTTGTTGTTATCTGCTGTACATATATAAATATTAACATTGCATTAACATTTTAAAGCCTATCCACTGTCCAGTGGGTTTCTATTTTAGATCATATGGGTCTTGTGTTGTCAGGCCAATTGGTCTGCCCTTCGGCCTCTTCACCTCTTGTTCAGAGCTTAGTTCATCCATTACATTAATCAAAGCTCTCACTAACAAGGTGACGCACTCGCCCCTCCCCCATAAGCAGAGCTGCACCTCAGCCCATGCTGCTATAAGCTGCTGGAGTTTCTTTTTCTGGATGTGCAGATCCTGGCCCTCGTCCTGCGGTGTGCTGCCGCGCTCAGCTAGCGCAGGGGGCTGCTAGGAGATTAGTTTACATAATGGTCAGTGTGAGTATCACACAGCACAGGCGTTTAGTTTAGTCTTACTGCAACTGGAAAGCTGTGTCTGGTGCATGAAAGAATACACAGTCTGTGCGTGAGCATGTGTGAGCATGTATAAAGCAAGTATCGACTACTGCAGCCAGCCTGTTTATCTCCGAATCAGTCCTGCGATAACTGGAGTAACTGTCCTTTTAGAATGTTGCCTGCAGTTTATGGGCTTTAGGTCAAAAGCATTACAAGTCAATTGTAAAGTTGTAACACAAATTAAATAGAGTACATATTACCAAGGGCCATCCATGTTTTTCATTCTAAAATCCATGCTTTTCTCCCAAACTTACAAAGAAATCAGTGTTTTTACCAATTTCACAGTTACAGTATTAGCAACATTTACGCTTCTTTTAGAAGCTTTAGACGTCAGACATTGATTAAAGGACCTGTGAAAAGCAAAGACTGGATAGAAGATAAAAAATGGATGGATGGATGGATGGATGGATGGATGGATGGATGGATGGATGGATGGATGGATGGATGGATGGATGGATGGATGGATGGATGGA
>NW_015150490.1:169017-195656 GCF_000732505.1 Cyprinodon variegatus
GACTCTTCTGCTGGGGTCAGAGTGAAAAATAACTTATTGCATTTATGTCAATATCTGTCAATCTGCTGCTGCCTCCTTGAACCCCAGTCAGCCTCTGCAGATGGTCGCTTACACTGAACTTGGTTCTGCTGGAGGATTCTTCCTCTTAAAGGGAGTTTTCTGCTCCACTGCATGCAGTGTAAGAGATTGCAGAGACAATGAGTCGATGCAATCAGCTGGTTTCCCTCAGATAGAAATATTTTGACCAATGTGACTGTGTTACCTTTATAAATAAATTGAATTGAAGAAAACGTTTCTAATTGCAGCTTTTCTCAGTGTGAGTCTCTCCAGGTTGAAATAGAATCTGGTCCTCATATTTAATTGTATCTGAATAATCACCACTTTTAGGAATAACATTTTTTGTTATTTTAAGTGTAACTAAACCCAATGTCAAAGCATAGCCCCACCACCAGACAATGTTTAAAAAATGCCACCAAAATGGGCAGTTCAGAGGTACTGAACATTTTCTCTAGTTATTTGATTGGAAAAGCAGATTCAGAACTTAAGAATGCAATGGCTGGATTAGAAACCTAAATTTCACTTTATTCCACTTTGGAAAGTGAAAGGAAGCTCTTCTCTGCGTACCGCCATCAACAACTATAACAACTGGTAAAAAATAACACCATTAATTACTGCAACATTTTATTTCCCTTTGGGATTAATTAAGTATTTTTGAATTGAATTGACAGTACAATGACAAATCTGTGTTTTATTCTACTTCTTTTTATAGACCTTTTTCCCTGCTGTTTTTCATTACTATATTAGTGTTGTCTTGTTTATTTTGCTCTGTACAGCACTTTGTTGACTTTTACTGTTTTTTGAAGGTTTTCATAAATAAAATTGCATTTAATTTCAGTTTAGAAAGATTATATTCTGATCATTTATTCTGCTTCTTATCTAATCATTCGTCATAAAACCGTAGCAAGCCATGTTTTTTAAATCTGTCAGTTTCATCCTGGGATATACAGGATGTTCTCTATCCATCAGTCAAAGATTTATTAAAATTAAATAAAAAATGTTTTTAATTAAAACCCAGAGCCTTCTTGCTGCAAGGCAGCAGTGCTACCCACTGCTTCACGGAGCAGTGGGTAGCACTGGGTTCTGGGTTTGATTCCCGGTCCGGGGTCTTTCTGCATGGAGTTTGCATGTTCTCCCTGAGCATGCATGGGTTCTCTCCGAGTACTCCAGCTTCCTCTCAAAGTCCAAAAACATGACTGTTAGTTTGATTTGCTTCTCCAAATTCTCCTTAGATGTGTGTGAATAGTTATCTGTTCTGTTTGTCTCTGTGTTGCCCTGTGATGGACTGGTGACCTGTCCAGGGTGTACCCCGCCTCTCGCCCGTAGACAGCTGGAGATAGGCACCTGCACCCCTCACGACCCCAGATAGCATAAAGCATCTAGTTATCTGGTTTAGGACAGCCAGCAGATGTTAGAGCTCAAAATAGGAGTGTGAATCTAAGACAGCCAATAAAAGACAAAACACGTTCTCTGCCCTATCCCTTCACTGGTTACTGTTTTGACTCCTTTTGTTCTCACAGATTGTTTATTATTAAACGTCATGACCCTCCATTCTTCCCTGGCCTACATAGCTCTTTTCCTTTCAAGCCCTCCTTTCCCTTTTCAAGCTTATCAATCATTATAAAGACATCTCACCAATCACTGCCACTTTCTACTTTACTCACCAACAACAGGAAGCAGGCAGGTCACTTCTTTGGTGGTCTTCTCCTTCCCCACAAAAGTGGGATTGTCAATGCCGATCTTTGGGTTCTGAGACAGTTTCTTAAGTCTCAGTGAAGTATTCGCATCAATATTATGCTTCCCCTTGCTGTCCTCCTCCCTACGCTTTCTCAGCTCTTCCTGGTAATGCTGGATTCTCTCCATTTTGGTGCTGCAGTGTGGGGATTTCAGGGGGCTACCTTCCTGCCCTGGGCAGTCCACAGCCCTCTCCCTGTTCCTCACAGCCGGAGCTGAGGCGTCTTGTATATAACCATTTGTACGGTAGGTAATCATTCCTGTTGCAGCAGGGTACGGTGCAAACCACACCGGTGTTTCCTGAGGCCTGCTGTACTTAATGGTCAAAAGACCATATCTACGATGTTGTCCGTTGTGCTGTTCCTGTGATATCCTGGAATAAAGACAGAAAGTTTGCTTTAAGTATTACATAAAACACAACTTACTGGGGAGGTATTTTTCATGCTTATAGTTACACAAAACACATTCAGATCAAAAGCAAAGGAGTTAATTAGGTAAGAAGGTATGCAAGGCGTATATAAGATAGGCGCAGGGTTTGGTGATTTCATGTGCTACCTTAAGCACGTTTTTGTGGTATACATCATGTAAAAAACAGCTTTATTAAAGGTTTTGTCTCGATCAAGAAAAGACATCTGTTGGTTGCCACAAATGTGTCTGTGTGCTATTTCTATTTGGTTAAAAGTACTCCAGGGCGGCTTTTTTAGAAAAAGATCAATGACAGGATGTTTACAAAAGAAAAGCCTAACTTTGAAATGTCACTTTCTGGATTCTTTAATCTTTTCTGATCTAAATGAAACTGCTGACTGTTTTTAAAGAAGAAAAATTACTCACTAGTCAAAAAGAAATACTTGACAACTTTACGAAAAGCTCTACTGCAGGGGTTCCCAAACCTTCACTTTCTGACCCACAAAACAGTAAGAGAAACTCCTGATCCTGACTAGTTGTCCAGTAAACAACCAAGTCACCTGAAAGAGGTTAAACTGACACCAACAATAGTATCAGCATTAAAATAAACTTTAAGTTCTTTCATTATGTAAGAAAAGATGATTTACAGACTTCGTTCAGAGACACTTTAGTTCTAATGCTGCACTACAAGTGTGGTGATGCTAGCCAAAAAACATGATGGTTAACACCTTACCTAAAACTTTTTACCACCTCTGTCAAATATCTCTACCATCTTTCCCACAGAATGTGAGCATTATCAATAGTGTTAGTCTATTCAATTTACCAGATATACTATTGCATAAACAGAATGCCAATGCCTGCAACTTAAAATGTAATATTCTACCAAATATTGCATCCAAGCAGTCATTGGATTTAATGTCAATGATTTAATGTTAATGTTAACCCTAATGTTAATTGTATCTTGTATGTTTTTATATGTGTTATGTATTGCTTTTATGGCTTTGTTGTAAAGCACTTTGGGTACCATTTGGTTATTGTAAAGGGCTATACAAATAAATTTGATTTGATTTTGATTAGTAATTAAGATATTCATTAAGTTAATGTGAAAGCCATTGAGAATTGACATTGCCCATTCTTACAGTTAAACAGAAATGGAAAAACTCTGCAACCCTCAACTGTGAAGTTTGAGATTGGGAGCATCATGTTAAGTTGTAGTGCAGGAGGGTTTTTGTAAGGGATCTGAAATCTAAGCTTCGATGTCAAAAGTGGGGAAAATATATTTGTTTTTTTTTTTCCTAAAAAAAACAAAAGGCACAGAACTTAACCAGTTAGATGCTTAAAGACCAAAAAGTCAGCATTTTGGAGAAGGGATTGCAAAGATATATGCTTCCCTTAAGAGGAAATGCTGTGTTTATGTATTTTTTTTTTCAGTTTGCAAATACACGTTATGATGTTCCCAAACAGCCTGAAAAAGGAAAAAAATATCTTTTTAAAATAAAATTCATTAAATATATTTCTAATCCTTAGAAAAACACAACACTGCTATATTAATGTTGACCATTAGGATTGTGGAACTTGTGGTTTTCAGCCAAATTTCTATCCCTACTCCTTTTCTCTGGCCTTATTATGACGTCCCCTCCACTATCCCTGAGCTTTAGTGTCATGATGATTAGAGCCTTAACTCCTGTCTGCTCTCATCTGTCCACAAGTCTAGCTAACAACAAAGAGCGCTTTCTGACCTCCATCACCTTTGATTCTCTCCAGTTCAGCTTCATCTAGCCATTTACTTCACCACACCTGTTCCCAACTGTGCAACAAACACTGTAATTATTACAACTTGACTCACGGGTCATGTGACCATTGTAGATTAGGGCCTATTTTTAGGGATACTACACTTAAATCTGGATTTGTGAGGCTGACAGAGAGGTGTTGGGCATGAGGCTCTTTTTAGGTCACTTTGTGCAAAAAAATTAAATAAATCTTATAGCTGATTGTCTCGTTTCTACCAAACTGATTGTCAATCCATAAAGTTAATTGGGTCCATTTTATACCAAGTCCTCAGAGCTAATGACGTCTGATAAGTCTATCACTGTGTCTGCTAAACCCCTCCCCTACAGAGGCATTTAGCAGTATTTAGTGTGGCCAGGCACTGCTGACAAACAGCAGAGGCTGCCAGGAGACCATCTGTTCTCATGGGCTTAATTAAGCTTGGGATCTCGTTGGCTGCAGAAGGACTGGGAGGGATGCTGAGAAGAGAGAACTGCCGAGGTAGAAAGGCAGGAATGCCTGGATGTGCATAATAGCAGACATGGCAATGCAAAATGTTGGAAAACAAATGTCAGAAATTATTAAATATGTTGGTGAGATAAGATCAGAAAAATCAGAATCAAATATGCACAAATTGAAATGAAAAAAGCTAATAAAAAATGTAAATCAAATCTAAATTGCCCATCCAAGACTGTATCCCTTAAGCAATCCTTAAACTTCCAAATAAAACCACCATTAGGCTAACATTTTTAAATATTTAGTCTTACCGGTAAATGTTTTTAAACAAGGAAACCTCATACTTTTAAAAACACTGCAATATAGATGTTCTTCACAGCAATTTAAGATAGACATTTTTTACATAGAAGATACCTCTGTAACCTTTGTAGATGAGGCTGTTTTCAAATATAAACTGAAGCAATAGTTGGGTTATACAAAACAACAGGTTTTTTGTATGTTTTTAATAAAATTCAATTTCCAATGTACTTTACATACATGGACAATCAAGAAATGTGTATAGATATTCATGTATTTGAGCTGTTTTTTTCTGTTTTAGAAGTTCTATTTCAGTTATTAACCATTTTAGTATTTAATTTGATTATACGTTATTTTTTTGTTTTATATTTCTTTGTGTCTTTATATATTTTTATTCTTATGTTTAGTGTTTTCTTATCAACATACAAAGTTTGATGAGGTCTAGTCTATTTATCATCTTTACACATTCCTTTCACTTCTGTTAACCGCTTTTTGTTTAACGAATGAGTGATTAATTACAGTACAAAACATATAACTGCAGTGCCATCACAAAGAGTAGCTGAAACTAAAATGTAAAAATGGTGGTGAAGGTGTAATAAAAAGAGAATAATCATAATATAATACAATCACAAATATAGGATGATGACAATAATTATTAACTTTTCATTCACTCATGCATTAATATACATAATTATTACATGCATAAATGTACTCATATATAACCTTTTGACTTCCTACAAATAAATTAGGAAGTTTCCTTTTATTTTTACATAAAATTAAGATTTAAAAAGTTTCTTTTTTTATTCTCCTTTTTTATTATAACACCAATTCATTAGATGAAGCAAACACAGTAATTGTAATAATACTGGACCTTTTTAAAGAAACTTTATAAAACACCTCACGGAAGTATTCTAGCTCGAAATGTTTTTTATTTTATAAACCTACATTTATTGTGCTTATTCGGTATCTGCGCCAACGTGGGACTTAGCTTAGCGGAGGAGACCTAGCTTTGTACCGCTAACTGCTTATAGTGGGACGAAGCTGTCCTGTAAAGTTGAGTAAGGTTACTCACCAAAAAACAGCGAGTCGTTTGAGTTTTCCGTTAAGATGAAGACATTCTGTAGAGTTTCATTCTTGTAGAGAAGAAAGAAGAGAGCCTTTAACTTTTAACCCCGCCTGAACGGGTCCCGTCCCACAGCACCCAGCACAGTCGGGACACTTGTGGCTGCTGCCGCTGGCAGAGCTCTGCCGGTTGTTGTGAGCCGTTTCCCTGGCAACAAAGTAGTGCCACAGCGCCGCCTCTGGGTCAATGATGTTATAACCCCATTTTTTATTTTTTTTTTTGTCAAAACAAGAATATTATTATGGAGAACCAATCCTGCTTTAATTAAAAATAAATACAGAAATAAATAAATGCTCCAAAAATAAAAGCATACAATTAATTGCCCACCAAAAAACAATAAACAAATAAATGTAGATAGAAATTAAACTATACAGTGATACATAAATATATATATCTCTTTTATTTAGCTTCTTTGTTTATTTGCCTTTGTAATAATTACCTTATTTATTTATTGTCCGTTATATTCTTTAACTTTATTTATTTATTACTTATTTCTTTAAGCATTTATTTATGTGCATGTTATAATATTTTTGTATGGTTTATTCTTCCTTTGTATTTTTTTACCATATGTATTTCTTCAACGCTATTTATTTCTGCCTGTCGTATTTACATTTGTGTATGCATTTCTGCCTCATTATGCAAATGAGGAAGGGCTGTGTATTAAGGGCTTCTGCCCATTGGTTGGTTAGCAGCCGCCGGCCACAGTCACAAAAAAGATTGCTACCTGCAGATGAGAGCAATGCTAACGTTGTAGCATTATAACCCCCCTACTCCAGAAACCCAAATCTGGTCACCCTAATCCAAACAAAAAATAATAGAGTCAATACTTATAACATATTTTATAAGTATATTGTCCATCCAAGCCATCCATCTTCTTCCGCTTATCCGGGGTCGGGTTGCAGGGGTAGCAGCTTCAGTAGGGAGGCCCAGATGTCCCTCTCTCCAGCCACTTGGGCCAGCTCCTCTGGGGGAATCCCAAGGCACTCCCGGGCCAGCCGAGAAACATAGTCCCTCCAGCGTGTCCTGGGCTTCCTCCCGGTGGGACTTGCCTGGAACACCTCACCAGGGAGACGTCCAGGAGGCATCCTAATCAGATGCCCGAGCCACCTCAACTGGCTCCTCTCGATGTGGAGGAGCAGCAGCTATACTCTGAGTCCTCTCCGGATGACTGAGCTCCTCAACCTATCTCTAAGGGAGAGCCCAGAAACACTACAGAGAAAACTCATTTCAGCCGCTTGTATCCGGGATCTCATACTTTCGGTCATGACCTAAAGCTCATGACCATAGGTGAGGGTAGGAACGCAGATCGACCGCTAAATGGAGAGCTTTGCTTTTTGGCTCAGCTCTCTCTTCACCACAACAGACCGGTACAGTGCACGCTTCTCAGCAGAAGCAGCAACAATTCGGCTATCGATCTCCCGCTCCATCTTCCCCTCATTTGTGAACAAGACCCCAAGATACTTAAGCTCCTCCACTAGGGGAAGTACATCCACCCCAACCTGAGAAGGCAATCTACCCTTTTCCGGCTTAAGACCATGGTCTCGAATTTGGAGGCACTGATCCTCATCCCGGCCGCTTCACGCTCGGCTGCGAACCGTTCCAGTCAGAGCTGTAGATCACGCCCTGATGAAGCAGATAGGACCACATCATCCGCGAATAACAGAGATGCAATCCTAAGGCCAGCAAAACAGATCCCCTCAACACCTTGGCTGTGCCTAGAAATTTTGTCCATAAAAGTTATGATTAGAATTGGTGACAAAGGGCAACCTTGACGAAGTCCAACCCCGACCGGAAACGAGTCCGACTTACTGCCGGCAATGTGGACCGGGCTCTGACACCGGTCGTAGAGTGACCTAACAGCCCTTATTAAAGGGCCTGGTACTCCATACTTCTGGAGTACCCCCCACAGGACCCCCCGAGGGACACCTCACGGTCGAATGCCTTCTCCAGATCCACAAAACAGGAGGGTGCATGGGAGTTTTCCCAACCAGTCTAAGTATATTGTACACTTATTTATTTTTGGAGCATTTATTTATTTCTGTATTTATTTTTAATTATGGCAGGATTGCTCCTCCATATATTACAACACAATGACAAAAAACCATAATAGTAATAAAATAAAAATGTTAATTATAATGCCAAAACGTAGACAAAGGAATCACCTCATCATATAACCAATGTTGTTTTACTACAACCCTTTTATTTGCAACATATAGTAATCCAAATAAAATTAAAAAAAAGTTTGAAAAACTTAATTATCTTAACTTAATCTTCTTTTTCAAAAGCTAATGTTTTCTGACAAATGTCTTATTTACAAATTCTCATTGAATATTTTGTTTAATGGTTGCAATGATTAAAGCGATTCAGACCAAGCCAACAATACTGCTTGATTTAGGTTTTAGGGAGTTTGGTCATAAATCTTTCAAAGCATCAATAGGGATCAGACAAACACAATACATTATTCAAGGTTAATATTCAAAACACAAAGCTAACCTAATAAAATAAAGCTAACCTAAAATCCAAATTAAACTCAAAGAACCTACTCATATAAATATAATTTCATAATATTCCACATAATAGCATGAAAACCTAGGAATTTTAGCCTCTACTACAAGGCTCCCACCTACAAATCATTCCTGCCTTCAGGTATTTGTATCAACAATAACTAATAAAGAACAAGTTAAAAACAATATTTAATTTCCCTTCAGTATTAATCATGTATTTTTGAATTTGAATTGACTTTTCTTTTAACTATCAGTAAAATACAGCTATGATCATGAAATACTAATGTGCCTCATAAAAACAAAACAAAAACTTGGTACAACCTCCTATCCCTAAAACCCACCACCCTTTCTTCAGAATATATGCATAATGTCACAAAATCTGGATGCTTAGTTGCAGAGCTGCAGGATCTGCAATATGTACTCTATAAAATTGAAGAATTTTTTTTTAACCAAATACAGAAAACATCACATAGCTTGATGGAGATATATTTCAATTTCTCTGTCTTTCTTCAGAGTACTTAGAGGCAACTTTTCATATTTAATTCTTCAGGCCTGCTTTCCCTAATCACATTATCCCATTTATCGTTTACCTCTGTTACTCAGCTCTTTTAGGAAATATTGACAAAAATGCTTCCCTTTAATATGCTGCATGGTTACATGGGGTAGCACTGATGCCTTGCACCAAGATGGTTCCGGGTTTAATTCCCTGCTTATGGTCTTTCTACATGGAGTTTGCACATTCTCCCCGCGCTTACCTGGGTTCTCTCAGGATACTACGGCTTTCTCCCACTGTCCAAAAACAGGACAGTCAAGTCTATTGGCTTCTCTAATTTGTCTTTAGGAGTGAGTGTGTGTGCATGGGTGTGTGTCTCGGTGTTGCCCAGTGAAAAACTAGTGAACTACCCAAGGCTTACTCCCACAGACTGCTGGAGATAAGCACTGGCCCCCTGATAGCGGGACGAGATGGATGGACGGTTTCCGCTAATACACTTCATGTTGTTTCACTTCATGTTGTTTCACTTCATATTGTAACAAAATTATTTCTATTTATACACTTTATACATCAACACAAATGTTTACTCTCTTGCCATGGCAGTATTAATAGTCTCCACTTAATTGGATCAGCTTTCATTTCATGCAAGGAAGAAGAATCTCAAGCTACATCTTTGACAAAAGCTAAATAACTGGAAGACGTCCCAGAGAGTCTTAGTTTCTAGTCAGATATTCTAAGACGTTAATCCATTCTGACAGCTCCACATTGAACCAGTTTTCCTTGTGAGATTCATCTTTTTGACAGCTCTTAATTGTTAAATCTTTGTTTCCTGAAAGAAAAACTCCTGTGGTTTGGGTCAATTAATTTATATGAAGCTCAAAAATGTAGTTATCCAGAAAAAAAACAACAACATATGTTTGATGGATTATTATGAAAAACAAACTGTTTTTAGTTAAGTAAATATAAAAGTAAAATTTACCATTAAAAAAATACATGTTGGTTTTGCAAAAGTATAATAAACCTTTTCATGTTTTTTCATATTCCTGTTTTCCTATGTACAAGGCATCTATTTTGATTTAGCATTAAGCATTGAAAGGATAACATGAGAAATTTCTTTAACTCTGTTGCTTCCTATTGATAAAATTCATTTGTTGGTTTTATAACTTATTGTTAAATAGAGCCCATCTGTGTAATTTAAGCTTATTACAACCCTGTTCTTTAATGGATTTTAGGTTTTCTTTATTTTTCAGAAAGGACCCTTGGCCAGTGTGTCTGTGGATGTACCCCTGAGGTATTATTGAAAAGAACATAAGTGAAACTGTATAGAACAAGTTTTACTGTAAAGGACACCCCACCCAAAAGCAGCTGCATTTTCCTATTTCAAGTGATTACCCACCCCAATCACTTGAAATAGGAAAATGCAGCTGCTTTTACTTATTTTAAATGTAAATTGCCTTATTCCACCAAGAAAAGTGTGTCACTTACCTGATCAATAAAAAAAAAAAAGACATGTTAAGATATTGTTTTTGCAGTGTACATAAACTGCTTCATTGTGTATCCATGTCTTTCATGAATTTATTCAATGGCTTTAACAATTGCCAACATCAACTCTTTGCTTTTTTGTATTTCTATAGAGATGGCTTAGACTTTCTTTGTTAACCCGTTTCCCTTTCATGGACATAACTAAAATACAAGCTTTTACCTTGTACTCTTACCCACTATCCAAAGGTTTCATTTTTATAGTTTTCTTTTCTTTTCCATAAATCCAAGAGCTTCTGTGTGTAACTATTTCTTCTTTCCTGGATGGAAATACTGTGTGTTAAATCTGTGTTCTCTTTATCATGATTTTCTTTTCAACAGAAAGTCCAACAATTCTAGTGATTATATATACAAGTTAAAACATAAGTAAATATATTTTTACTGGATGGAGTTATTGGGAAATTTATGCCAATGACTTTGTGTTGTCCTTGTTATACTTTTAGTGTTTAGCAGTATCTTTCTAGATTGGAACAAAATACTTTATTCATAAAACAAACTGACACAAAGTCATTCCTTATTCCTTATTGCAAGGGTTCCTCATATATACACCTTATCAACAGTTCAAATAAATGGCTAACTGAACTTTTGTTGGACCAAAAAAAAAAAAAGAAAAAGAGCTGTCATACGTGGATTCCCTTTAAATAATGTGTATATCCCCAATCAATCAATCAATCAATCAATCAATCAATCAATCAATCAATCAATCAATCAATCAATCAATCAATCAATCAATCAATTCCAGTTATTAATTACTCAAAGTGTGACATCTAAAGAACATTCAGCATCAATGACAAAAAAAGTCCCGCATTTTCCATAGATACATTTTTATTAAAAAACGAAAGCCAACAAGAACCTTTTTTTTTTACATAATGATCAATGGTTTTTATTATCTTAGTCTCTTTCATCAGTTTCATATCATTACAGAAAATGTTATAGTACAGCGTTGATCAATGTCTCCTCATTGCTTAATAATTTCCTTAGGAGAACTGTTCACATATATCTGTACAATATGGTTATTTCTTCTTTTCTGTACATTTCTTGTGAAGTTGATTAAAAAGGCTGTCAGCACTTAAAGAAGCTGTTTCTTTTTTGTAATCTTTTTTTTTCTTAAATAGTTGATCAAAAGGAAAAAGAAAAACAAAACAGAAATGATAAATTATCCCCTGCTCAGCTGGTCACCTCTGTGAAGTTTGGGGCTGAGTTTTAGTGAATATAAGGAAGCTTCAGGGTCCGGGCCTGACTGGCATGGGTGTGCAACCAAACCCCATCCCCCGTCCCCCACCCCACCCCCCCAATACCACCTCCAACCTACCCAGGCATTTGGCACTGCGCACATAAACAAGACTCACAAGATAAACAACAAGCAAAGCTCTTTGTGTAGCCAATATGATGCATACTAATGAGGGAAAAAGAGAAGTGTCACCTTGATGGGCCCTCAGAGGAGGAGGTGGCCTTGATACACAGCCTCTTTCCTCAAAACCGAGCACCATATGAAATCTGGAGCCTTCCATGTTTTCTTCACTTAAAAAAAAACATTATTTTTTTTCCACTAAAGATGAGAAAATAATTTCTTTTTTTTTTGTCCTGGCAGGCACCTACAGCGGTCTATTAAAATGCTACTGCTATAGATAAGGTCTAGCATTAAACACACAAAGCAATTGCAATGAAAGGAACAAAGTTGCCTTAATATAATAATGATAATAAGAATAATAATGATAATAATAATAAGAATAATAATCATAATAATATATTACAGAATAAATCTCTTTTTATAATTAGATTTTTTTCATTAAAAGTTATATTTTCTTTTTTTTGAAATACTATAATCTTTTTAAATTATTTTTTTTAAATATGTATCTAGGTTGTGATCAAGATGTTGACTATACCTCAACGTTATCCAAATCAATAAAAACTAGCTGTGCCGTTGCATATTACAGAATAGTCAATGATATGTGGACATGCACCGTGAACCACCCATTCCAATGCTCGCTGAGTGATGTCGTCCTGCTCCCCCCTCTGACGACATCATAGCCGCCCAATCACCATGACGTCCACCACCTCTCCCTTGTGCAGCTCCACGTATTGCTCTGTTTTTGGAGGTAGCATCAGGAGCCCGTTGGCACTGCGCATGCTCATCAGTCTGCTGCTCACCTGGTTCCCTGCAGTGAGGAGAGCCAAGCAGACAGTTCACATTAGAACCAGTCCTATGCATCAGCTCTTTATGCTGAAAAAAATGCCCCTGTATTCATTTATTCATTCAGTAAAAAATACAGAGCCTTATATTTTTGTCTCTTGACAGACTTTATTTTTTATAAAACTTATTTGCTTTTGATCCTGTTACAAATGCAAATTATGATGTTTTTCAATTAATTTTATATGAAAGGTCAGGAATAAACTCTTACGGTAAGATAGAGTTTTAATAAAATGCAACCTTGTCGAAGCATTGTTTAAACTGCCCCCACCCCCAAAAAAAGCATATAAATAAGTGAAAACCTATCAAAAATTGGAATCCACCTAAAGTAAAGGGCTGGACAAGTAAAAACAATCATCCAAGGAATCCATGGTAGCTTTCAAGAATATTTGGTATATTCTCTCATTTGAGTTGTTGAAACTCTACTGGTCCCTATCAGCATACCTAGTCTTTAAAGAAGAATGGCAAGAATAAAGTAATGTTTGAAAAAAGGCCAAAATGTGCCAGCACAACCAACAGACATGGTACGAGACATACAATAAAGTAACACCTTGAAACTATCGCTGAAGTAGTATTATTTAGTCTGACATGTACTCTGTATTACCTGAAGATAAGAATGTGGGCTTTCTGTATGGAAGTGAATCTCTAAGTACCTGGAGCCAAGCACCTGTAATCGTCTGTGAGGGTGCACTTGTGTATGCAAAGTTTATCCAAAGAAAAAATGCTCAATAGTGGTTGTGGAGAGCCGAAGAGGCGCCCGCCCAGAGCACTGAGTCCAGCACCGGGAGACCCAAAGCCCCAGACGCCCAAAGGGCTTCCAAGAGCGAAGGCACCAAGGAGGGGCCAGCCCAGGAAATCCGACCCCCACCAAGGGAGGAGGAAAGACAGCCCCGAGGAAGTCCCCCAGCCACCACAATGCCGGCACCCCGGGGAGCCATGGGGACCAATATTTTTCTCCCACGCTGTTTACATCTGATCACTGCTGCACTTTATGAAATGGAACATTTTACTGTTAAGCTGCTGCTCATTTACTATCCGAGAGCTGTATAAAACGACAAGGGCGTAGGTTTGATTTCAACTTTGGTAGGGACACTATTCTTCAGTTTCATTGGTCCTTTGCAAAAATATGCATGCTCTTTTTTATGCTTAATGTGAGCTTCAGGGCTCATTTTGTTTAAAGAGAACAGCAGCATTTCTTGCTACATTAATACAAATCTTATAAGCAGTACATGCACTAGATGCTGTTTATCAATATTTAAAGCATAACTGGCTCTGATGAATGTGGAATTAGGACTTTTTCCACTTTGAAAAGGATTGCATTTAAATTTACCTGCCACTAAGACAGTGTCTGTTTAACCAAATATAGTCTATAATATGTGGATTTATCCTGTGTTTTCTTCTGAAGATATAGAATTGTGCAGAGGTAAAACCCACTCTTATTTGTTTTTATCTAATATGCTCTCTCTGGATCATGCAAAATAATACATTCAAGGGACTGAAAATAAATGTATTGTATTTACATGTGCACTGGAACTAGAAGAGGAACTGACACTGAGCATTTAAAGTATTAATATTAGAAGTTGTACATCTGGGCTGTAGTTACTCTGTGTAGCTAATTTCATGTGTTTTATCTATGGCTGAAACAATTAATCATATTAACAAATTATTTAAATAATCGTGAACTAATTTAGTAATTGATTAATCATAAACTGGAGTATAGGGCCACTAAAATGTGCCTTCAGCCGACAGATCGACCCACTTAGAGCAGGAATTATACCAAGATTGTAAAAAATATGTAAACATTTAGCATTTAAGAAGTAAAAAAAATAGTTTTTGTCTGTCAATATTCTCCATCCAGAACTCCTCCGAAGGAAACGTTTAAACGTTTCTGTTTCACCTGGTTTCATTTCATAAAAGATCTTCTTTAAGGAGCCTTTGGCTATCTGATTAAAAGATAAAATAAAAGAAATCCTAACGTTGTTAACTTACATTTCTCAAGTTCCACAAATCAAAAAACTCTCTCCTGCTTCTTTACAGAACTCCAATCAGAAGCTTTCGCCTGTTTTAGCGTAGATAATAAGTTTTTAATTTGGACTAGTTTCGTAGCCCAATATTAATTTATTTTAGCGTCTTTTTTTTTTGCGCTCCAAGCACCCGCACGCGCGCACATACAGACTAGAAAACACGCAATCAGAAAGAGAGAAGGCGGAACTTAAGGCAGAATAATCAGAGAGTTAAACTGTGCAGCACAGTTGATGCGCTGCTATGTGAAAGGGACAGGAAAGAGCAGGCAGCTGCAGCTACCAGGCAGAGAAGCTGCGAGAGGAAAAGAAGCGGCTGCTGTATAGTAAATTATAAACATGTTGTTCACATCCAATTATTGGTAGGGACAAATAGGTCCGTCCAAAATTTTGGTAGGGACATGTCCCTATGCAAACCTACGCCCATGCAAAACGAAATTTTATTTTGTATACACTCTGTGTAAATGAAATTACAATAAAAATGGTCAAATCTAAAGGGATCATTTTAAGGGTTAAAGGGCACTTCCCTCTAGCTCTTATAACTATTGGGTCACACTACTCTTACACATGAACGTGCAAAATCATGTGCCAGGGCCCAAAAGTGCAAGTGAGAGAAATTAGACTGGGCCCAAGTCAGCTCTTGATCACCCCCAGTCTGAAGGGATAATTTTAAGGGTTGCAGTCCCATTTCTGTCAATTGCAGTGACAGAAATGGGACTGGGCTCTCACTTGGCTCTGAGAACACTTCAGTGGGTTCCCTCCACAATGAAGTTCACTCAGTATGAGGGAAGTCGCAATGAGTTTGTCGCAGGTATGACTCAGATATTTTTGATTTATGCCCAATTTTGAAGCATGGTCTGCGCTATATTATTCCACAACGCAAGCGGGACAATCATGAACTACCTCTCGGTCTAGATACGGCAGAGGTGGTGAGGAAGTGGAAAAACGCAATGGGCAAGTGTGTGTGCGACATTGAAGGGACATGAGGGCGAAAAATGGCGCGGATCCAAGTGGAAAAAGGGTCCCAGTGTTCTTGCGCACCATGCTTTTCTAGCTGGTCCATCTTCACATGTCGTTTTCCACAATGGCGGTCATGCCGGTAAGTTAACAAACAGGAAAGACGCATAGTATAGAGTGGATGTAGATTTGACCAATCAGAGGCCTCCTGTCTGCGGCACTGTCTGCAGTCCCATACAATTTTAGAGAAGTGCACCAGAGTGTCGGTGGAAGGGGCGGGGGCATATCTGCATTAAGTGCGACTCACACGCAGACTATCTTCCTCAAGGCAAAACACACAGCTTTTGTCCACTGAGTAGAGCCAAAAACAACCAAAACTGAAAGTTCTTTAGAACCTCTTGAATGCATTTCAGATGTTAAATATGTAAAGGCCTTTACCAAAAACAATATATAGGATGTAATAAAGAAGGCTTAGTCTTTTTCTATATTTATATACTTTGTGTTCAATAATAGCAAAGTATGAACTCTATAAAAATCTCCTTTGAAAGTTTTTCAGTATTAATCTACAATCTATGATTATATAAAAACTTACATCAATAAAAATATAAATATTTAGAAAATTATATATTAGTTATGATTTATGCTTTTTTGGTGCCTTTAAGGGGTTAATAAATGTTGCTAATAAATCTCCTTATTCTGCAATAGATCAATTCATAAGATTTGTCTATAATCTTTTTATCAACTGCCATGTAGACTTAAGATCTATTGTTTTCACTGTATAGCCATTATTACCATTTCTTTTACTGTACAACTTCTGAGTGAATTCCTGTTTACAACATGTTTATCCTCTAAATGGAATGACTGGACAATGATTGACAACATCCCTTAAAACATCGACATTCACCAGAGTTGAGAAAATCAAAAAAACAAAAAAGAAAGTTTTATTTACTAAGAAATTATATATTTTTTTACCAAAGATACTACAGTCTTTTGAAATTGTATGACAAAATTTCATTTTCTGTTTCGTTGTCACTGTGTCTTAAATGTTTCTGACACTCTAAAGAATTAGTTTTTGCTGCTTTAGGTTGCCATACCTGTGCTCTGTGCCCACGGCAGAGGCTCCTGGTGATGCCACGTCAGAATGCAGCGGTGATATTCAGGGCGTGGGTCCAGCTTCACATCACATGACAACTAGAAAATAAACAAACATAAATTGAAGTTAAATCTCTTTCAAACACAAATATAAAAAGGCATCTTCCAGAATCCCTCTTCATTTTTATTAAGATGCCTTCTACATTTTTGCTCTTACTTTGTTGTAGGCAAGTTCCTAGTATTATTAGTTTTTCAAAGCTTACAACACTGAGACACAAAAAGTTTAATTTTGAATTAAATTAAGAGCAAATCCTGAAGGACCCATACACAAAAAAGTATGGGTCCTCACTCAAAATCCTAAACCATGACATGTTTTCTCTAAAAAATATTTTGAAAAACTTCAAAACTGGAGAAATATTAGTGTGTCAGGCATATAAGTTTATTTTCATGAAATGTCAAATTGCTGAGCTGATTGGATTCAACAAAGTTTCTCTTCCACTGTTGCTTTATAGTGCCGGTTAGCTGGCTTAAAATCAGGAACAACTTTGTTAACTTGGAAATATATGTAGTCTCAAAAGAGAAGTGATTTACACTATAAAAACAAAACAATTACCACAAACAAAAATTGATTGAAAAGAACATGATATAAGTCCAAACGTCTACATTGGGTTTAATAGTGAAAGTTGAAAAGCTGTAATTTTCAGATTATTGAAAAGACGTTGCAAACCCAGTTTCTAACGCCTTTTCAACGTCTATTATTGGACTAAAGTGGGACAATATCAGACCGAACCAAACACAGTCCATTTTCCAACAACTATTTCTGGACTAAATCAATTCAATTCAGTTTATTTATATACAATTCACAACATATGTCATCTCAAGGCACTTTACAGTTCACCTGATCATACAGTCAAAGTTATTCAAAGTTTACTATCTAAGGAAAACCAGTTAATTGCATCGACTCATTGACTCGCATCCAATCCCTCAAACAAGCATGCCAGTAGCAACAGTGGAGAGGAAAAACTCCCTTTTAACAGGAAGAAACCTGCAGTATTTTATTTTATGATTGTGTACAGCACTTTGGTCCTGTTCGGTGTATAAAGTGCTTCATAAATAAAGTTGGTATGGTATGGTATGCAGTAGAACCGGGCTCAGCATGAGTGGTCATCTGCTGATTCTGACTGGGGTTCAAGGAGACAGAAGCAGAGATACAAAAACAATCAGAGACACAAAAGGCAACTATTAACCAGCTCCACAGGCGGCCCCATCCAGGAAAAATACAGCCTGTCAGATGAGCTCTGAGCCAGTTCCCATGTGAGAGGGTAAAGAGAGCACATCCAACCAGTCACAGTCAGAGAAACAGGACTACACTGAAAAACAGGCTGAGCTTGAACATTAAGACTATGACGGACCAAATAGATTTAGCCTAAAAACCAACGTCTAAAGGAGCTCTGCTGTTTGGATGGTTAAAACATACCATTCTTACTGAGGTTATATAGTATTAAGATTAAAGATGGAAAACTAGCAGCATCTGAAAAAGGTAAAAAAAAAAAAAGTTTTTAATTTGAAAAAAATGTAGACAGGTTTTGATACCACTTTGGCGTAGTTGCTACTCTGAATGGGTTTCTCTTTTAGCAAATGGTTTGATTTTCATTTATTGATTATTCACTTACTATTTCAGCTGCTGACCATTTGAATAATCAATTAACCTAATTAATTGTTTCAATATGAAATATGTTTTTTTTGACAGCATGATTTCAAATCTGAGAATCACATCCTGACCCATTTTTATCTATATAACCAATAAAATTGAAAGTATTATCTGCACGGGCATCCTGGCCAAGATGAGAGCACCTCAAGACAGAACTAAAATATAGCACATGTATAAAAAAAACAGAGGTTATAAAAATATAAGAGCTTTGTTGAATCTGCTTTCAAGGGTAAAGTTTTAATCCAGAACTGATGCCATCTGCTTGGGAAAATAGCCCAGATAAATCTATTCTTTAAGGCCATTACTTTCTTCACAAAGTGGCACTAATACATTCGAGTTGATTTCAAACTGCTTTATAAATGCAGTTGATGTAGCGGTGCATGCTGGATGGCACCCATAATGGCAGCAGACCAAATCCTTTACTTGTTATTACTTGATGGGGACATAAGCTTTGCCTGCTTTGGGTGCATAATATATATATATATATATATATCTATATATATATTTTTTTCACTCAGTCTGTGGTAATGAATACTCAAGAGAGGTCTGGGTTTTGGGTTAAGGGATGTTTTTGCCAAATCATAGCAAAATATGAAGATAAATATGGATCAAGAAGATGATAAAAACACAATTATATAGTGACTTAAAATGCACCAAGATTTGAGACATTTTGTGCAAAAACCAAGGTTTTACAGTTCACTACCTCTACACAAAAATCATGGCAATAAAAACCAGAAATCTTTAGCTTCCCTTCTGCGCCTCATGAGTCCTACCCTCGCTTTGATGATGGTGGGCCTGGGGTCCAAAATACCCTGCATCTTCCTCAAAGCAGGGATGACAAAAAGATTACAGGTGACAACAGCAGACACGGGGTTTCCTGGGACAAATCGGCGGACAGGGGGAGGCGGAGGAGAGGAGAAAGCACAAAGAAAAATATCTGAGTAACAAGTCTGTGCAACGGGCTGGTAGAATCACTCTTTCTCTCAACTTCACACACTACCTGGGAGGGCAAAAATCAGTTTGCGAGCACCGTCCATGTCCAAGGTGGCAAATGTTGTTGGGAGACTAAGAAACAGATAAAGAAACAGATGTCCTTACGACAAAATTAAATTTGAAAAGAAGAAACCCTATAAAAAAACTGAACAAGGTAGAAGTGGAATAAATTGTGGGAAAATTAGAAGTGGGATAAAAGTGGAATAAATAATGAAGTTCTGTTTTCTTTACCCTGGTTTCATAAAAACGCGACCAAAATGGATTTGAGCATGAAGATCAATATCCAGCACCTGCTTGAGGTAATCCTAAAAAATAAAATTTAAAAAGACAAAATTATAAACTATATCTTGTAAACAAAAAAAAAGAAATATCTGAAATACATAAAATGACACTGAATGATATAATATTTCTTTGCTCTTTAAAAAATAAAAAGGCGAGTAGGTGAGTTTTTGTTATATTTTGTTATCCATCTATCTACCACAAGGTGTCAGTAAAACAACATCTTTATCGCTCATCCAACTCTACCTTCTCTCCCATGGACACCCCTCCTGATGTGATAATGACATCAGCACGGCTGATGCCTTCATTAAGAGCATTCAAAAGGTCATCAGGGCTACAAGGAACAAACGAAAAATAAAAAACAAGGGTACAATTGAGAGAGAAAAACAGATGTAGTACACCACCAATGTTTTACAGTGTACCCCACATGGTTTGTTGCAATTTCAAGAAAATTTGCAGAGATGGCAAAAGTACTCACTTTCCGTACTTGAGTAAAAGTACAGATACTTGTGTTAAAAAATACTCTGGTAAAAGTGGAAGTACTGATTAAACTTCTTTACTCAAGTAAAAGTAACAAAGTACAGGCTTGTAAATTTACTTAAAGTATAAAAGTAAAAGTAGAAACCACTTTTTTCATGCCGTTGCCTACATTTTAAATGGATGTCTGCCAATAGGACTAGATCTCCGTTGTGTTCATTTTCAATCATCTCGTCGTCCATGCTACTATGCTAACGCCACCGCCACCAAGCTGCAATGATTTGCCGCCAATGAATACCGCCGAATCTGTCGATTCATCTTGTAGTGGTGCGTCAAATGCAACGTAGATTCCCATCCAATTAGATTGAATTTGGTATTGATGACGTGAAAAATAATAATGGTAACTCCATTGAAATGATTCAAAACTAAAGTAACGAGCCAATTTTTTAAAATGTAAGGAGTAGAAAGTACAGATATTTATGTAAAAATGTAAGGAGTAGAAGTAAAAAGTCGCCATAAAAATAAGTAGTAAAGTAAAGTAAAAATATCAGAAAAATCTACTTGAGTACAGTACTGAAGTATTTGTACTTCGTTACTTCCCATCTCTGAAAATATGTGACTTTTGAACAAAGGTATTCTTCTTGCTACTCTACCATTAAAGAAAGACTTTTGGAGCATGAATGACTTATAAGTCTGTAATCAACTTTTTATATATAATTCCTAAAGGCAATTGTTTTTCTTTAGGAATTAAATGTGTTGGTCCTTTTTTTGCTTTCTTTTTCTCCAAGTTCACAGTTATATGCTGCTTTTTGTCAGTCTAACCCAAAAGGACCAACTGAAATGTATAGTTTTTTATTGTAATTATGAAAGGTTTGTCACTGGCTAAATGTAAAACCTTACTTGTCCCCAACGATTCCCAGATTGATAGTAGGGTAGCCATGTTCCTGGATAGTTGCAAGCAGGGTGGAACGATTGCTGTCCCTAATCTTCCCAGGATGGAGGTCATCCTCTGGGTTGAGCAGCTACCAAGAAAACAACACAAAGTAAAATGATAAAGATCATGTTTCTTAATGGAAATGAACCAAGTTGATAAATAAACAGTTAACAGGAAGGGAACAACAGTAGTTAATGACCCTTGGCGACAAATCCTTGTAAGTAACAAACATAGAGGGAGGCTACGGTGTTCTAACAGCCGTGTGTACTAAATAAAACACAACTGATGAAAATTGTCTCATGTAAAACAATGCTACCCATGCAATGATCTTTTATCATGATTAACAATCTACACACTAATTAGAATAAGTGAAGTACTTGGAGGCAATTTGGGACACAAATAGCTGAAGTATGATAATAATAGCTGAAAGTCAGGCTCAGAAAAAGAAGGAACCTGTCGTATTTTTGTGTCCAACAGAGTAGTTCTGTTCAAATAAGCTGATATTAGATGTTTACCTTGAGTGCACTGTATAAATTAAGCCATACACCCCTTTTTAGAGTCTCATACGAAATCAGATCAAAGTTTTCCTGTTTTAGCACATTAAGGATTATTGACATTTATGAAAGAATAAAATATATGTATTTATATAATTTTCTTTTACTCCCTATGCTTCCACAATGTTCTCACAATTGTTTGCTGGAAGTTTGGCCCATTCCTTCTCAGAACAGACTTAACTGGATATGGTCTGCAGGTTACCTTTTTCCTACACAACTTAGAGCTTTGCCTGCACATTTTTAAGATACTGAGCTCAGCTTTTGGGGGATGGCCACTCCCAAACCTTTACTTTACTAATCTTGAGACACACAGTATCTACTTTGGGAGTATGATTAAGGGGATAGTTCATTTGCGAGATCCATTTGTGCCAAAGCAACACCTTCCTAGCTGACGTCTTGAAACACCGCTTTAGTGAAATGTTGCTGTGAGGTGATCTATGTCCTTCCTGCAGAAACAGCCACATAACAAGATCCAGCCACTCAGGACTTTAAAATGGGATTGTGCTGCAACCCCGCCCCCCTAAATTTAGCAACAGTCATCATGATTAAACACTTCTATTAAGTTTAATCGGATGCAGGACATAAATCCAAATTAAAGCTTTTGTCCCCGAGTGCATCGACAAACTTTAGTCTGGCTTTTTTTTCGTTTGTTTTTTTTCTTAACTGACTAGCCTTTTGGGTCATCTTGGTGCATGACTTGATTCCGTGTGCATAATGATGAGCTTCAAACAATATCTTCATAAGGTTGTTTGCTTTTGTTCTGTGTTGAGTGGATTTTTTAAAATAAAACCAGTTTATCTGTGGGAAACAGAACCCATTTCAGTTAACATTATTCTTGCTGGCCTCTTCTACTGTGTTTACCTTGCTCATGAGGAGAGATGAGTTGAGCAGGTCCATAATTGTGATTTCTTATAATTTGGCTGATTTCTTTGATTTTCCAGTTCGTCACACAAGGAAGCATTGTGTTTGAGACACTGTTATGATCTGCTGCTTTAGGGTTTTCAATCTAAATTTTCAGGCAGGCTTGGGTTTATGTTATTCTGTTTTTACTATTAAGAATTATACATTTTTTGAATTACTCCTTAGTTTTACTAATCCTCCTGTTTGATGTGTTTTCAGTTATCTCCTATTCCACATTCCTTAGAATTTGCTCTAGTTTTATTTTGACATTTTTCAAAGTATATTCATTTATTTTTAAAGTTATTTTAACAAATAGGTTATGTTTCCTAGTCACTTGTTTAATACAATATCAAACACTCCCCAATGGTTTCCTTGTAGTTCTTTCTCTGCACACCTGTTCCCACTTAGATCATTACTTCAATCTTTGTCCTGTTAATCTCCTCCTCAGTGTATTTATACCCCTCCCCTGTCTTTGCTGGATCGTCGCCATTATTTCATGTCTTCATCAGCTCTTATCAGTCACCTGCCTTTAACTATTGATGGTAAGATGAAGCCTCATGAGGCAATGAACCTTTGGGGCAAATTGCTTTAACGAACCACACATTTCATGAAGCTTCATGTGAACAGGTCGCCACCTACTGGTGGATAAGTACAGTTAGTATATAATGATAATATAATCTTTAATTTTTTTGCTGTTGTTTTTCTCAGTTTTTTTCCCCCCCTATTTAAGTTCCCTAGAAATTGTTCATGATTGTTGTGTATAATACATTTTTTTCTGTTAGTAAAATTTCTTAGAAGAGAAGAATATTTTAGGGTTCACTGTTCACAAGTGACATAAGCTCAAGCATACAGAGGAAGTGATTTTGCAAATTGGGCAATGATGAGCAAAATCAAAAAGGTGTTAGTCATTTTAACTAAAAAATAATAGTTTTTCCACAGTTTTTGGCGTTGGTTTTAGAAGTTATGTGTTCAACCAATCTTTTGGTTTAACAACGAACTTATTTTGGTAGTGTTTTTACCCAATCTATATCGGTAAAAGGGCAAACCCATGCAAATTGGTCACATTGACCAAAATACTGGTTAAGTAGTATTGTTACTTTCAAAAGTGAAAATCCTTACAGCAAACTCTAATTTCAACACTAACCTTCTATTAGAAAGTAGTACTACTGAATACTACTAATACAATTGAAACCAATGGCGTGGCCAGTTTCTGATCATTATATTGTTTAATCTAACCAAAATAGTTTTAACCAACTATATCGGTTGTTTTTCCAACCAATCTATTCTTAGAGTATAACAAAAACTATCCACCGCAACTCTCCTAAAAACTCCCACATTTTGACTGAATACTGAGGCTGTTTGAGTTTGTAGGCATTAATAATAACAATAATAATAATTATGGAACTTTACTGATCTCACATTGGAGAAATTTATCTCTGCATTCAACCCATCCCCTTGGGGAGCAGCGGGTGGCCATCGTGTGGTGCCTGAGGAGCAGTGTAAAGTTAAGGGTCTTGCTCAGTCGGTTGGGATCAAACCGGGTACTTGCAACCTTCCCAGAGCACAAGTGCACTGCTTTAACCCACTAGGCCAACACTCCCCCAACCACTTCCAGAATCGGTCACGTGGTATTGTGGTAGCGAGGCTTCGGACATCATAGATTTCGGCTCCTCCCCTAAATGAAGCAAGCCTTGATACACACTTTGCAGGAACGCCACCTCCACTACTCGACACACTACTCGAAGCCTCTGCTTATCTCATACATCGCGTTCTAGTGCACGTCCCTTTGCTGTTTGATTTTGAACTTATACTTTGGCTGCAATAAATCTGCAAGAACTCATCTCTTCCTCCACCTCTGCATTTTGGGTCCAGCTACATATTTCTACATTTACTGACAGACACCGTCCTAAACCAACTAAAATGCTGAGATCTACCTTTAAGAAGCTTAATTAATCACTTATGCTCTCCCAAAATTTTTAAAGGTAAATTATTAGTGCAAGTGAACATTAGAAAAAAAACAAAAAAACATTTCTCTCAATCTAAATTTAAGCAGATAAATACCATTTGAGAAAACTTAACTGATCTAAAACTAGAAATGGTTAAGATTTAAATGCGCCTTTTTATGCAGTATATATATATATATATATATATATATATATATATATATATATATATATATATATATATATATATATATAAACTCAGCCTGTCAGAATTATGTTATATTNAACAAAAAAACATTTCTCTCAATCTAAATTTAAGCAGATAAATACCATTTGAGAAAACTTAACTGATCTAAAACTAGAAATGGTTAAGATTTAAAGACTTTTTTTTTATATATATATATATATATATATATATATATATATATATATATATATATATATATATATATATGTATAAAAATATAAACTCAGCCTGTCAGAATTATGTTATATTCTAGAATACACCCAAAGGAAGAATGTAAAATTAGATTTGTTTTATGAGTGAGCACTCCAGAATGATATTATAATATGAGCTCTACTTAATCCTCCTTTCTGTCAAATAATCTGATGGTTAAACTGATGAAGGCAATATGAAAACAATTAGCATATTTTTTTCTAAACAGCATTTGAACACCTGCTGATTTTACCCAGAAAGTGATTTAAAAAATCCGTCAGCTAAAACCTAAATTTTCAGAAATATACCTCATTTCCAGTGGACATGACAGCTACAACGGGGAATTTCTGGACCTCAACCTCTGTGACTCCGACAGTAGCCAACAGACCGATTTCAGAGGGGCCCATATGGGTTCCCTTCGCCAGTACACACTCCCCACGCTTGATGTCGTGACCAATAGGCCTGTAGAGAAACAAACACTGAATTAAAAAAGCTGAACAATCAAGGAGCCCAGTTGCTGCCACATTCTAGAGAGATGTTATGCATTCCTTTGGCCTCTAGCCATAATAAGATTAACGAATGTAAAGTAAGGCAGGATATGATCATTTCTATTGGACACATGCAGAAATAGTTTTTAATGTTAGATTTCTCTACAACCACAACAATCTCTATAAAATTACAAATGCAAGGGGAATTGATTTTTTTTTTCAAAATTGAACCTACCTGATGTCCTGTCCTGGACGAGCTTGTACTAGAATTCTGACCTCCAACTCCTCTGTTCCCTAAATAACAAATGACATATTATTATTATCATTATTTTTAAACTAATGCAGTTTTTTATGTAATCATGACTGCCTGCAGAGATTTTTTAAGAAATGGGTAACATGTTCCCCAACCCCATCCTGTATCGGGAGAGGGGAAACAAGCACTCCAAAAAAAAAAAAGAAAAAAAATCTGCTTAATGCTTAAATGTTCTTTTTAAAAAATATATATTTGTCTTTTTAAGGGATCAGCCTTTGAGCAGTGCAACCCTTCCGATGAAAAGAATGGCGATGTACGACCTTTACACTATTTGCAAAAATAAAAATTTACTAAAGCTTTATCAGCATTAGTCACACACTGATAGAATTGGTAAAAGCTCCCAACCCTAACCCTTACACTAATTCTAGTATTTCTATTTGATATACATTAAGTAGTATTGTTGACATTTTTGCATAAAAGTTGTCATGGGAAAAAGCTATTGAACCATTCACTTCAGTTAAATAAACAGAGATCCATGGATTTCACTCAGTGTAGTGTAAAGCGCTTCAAAATCCACCGACTTATAAGATGCTTTATAAGTACAGGTCACTTACTTTAAAGGCAAAAAAAACAAAAAAAAAACCCCAAAAAAACAGTAAGAGCTTACACAGGATGTAATTCATGTAAGCACTGTGAATCTCTGTGTGGAAAACCACAGAATCCACCTTACGCTCTTTGTAGCATTTCAAATAATTAGTTAATAAGTTAGTATTGATGTAGTTATACATCTATCTGCTGTTCCCTTTGCTTGTATTGTGGGCGAAATGCTAAGCTTACATCTTCTGACTCTCGGAGGAGCTCGGTATCTTCCACCTGGACGACAGCATCTGCACCGCAGGGGATAGGGGCCCCCGTCGTCACCCTCATCACCTGGCCAGGCATCACTGTGTGGGTAGGCTTTACATAAACAGAAAGGGAAAATCACAGTATAAATAAACCAGGATATCACTGTCTTTTAAAAGTTGCCAATCTTAT
>NW_015150490.1:196579-201275 GCF_000732505.1 Cyprinodon variegatus
ATCGGATATCGGCCAAAATCCCAATATCGTGCATCACTAGTTAAAACCTTTTTCTAGTTTGGCCCTCTCAATATAGCAACAGCAATGGATTATCAGGTGATAAAATAATATCTGTTTAATCTGATCAAGTCATGTCAAAGATTCCTTATACATAAAAATCTTCTTAATCATTCTGTCAAAAAATACGTAACTAATGGTCCCAAACAATCAATGCACACAGCTGGCAAACATCCTTAAATCCAAATTTCTGATTCAGCTTTTTAACTTAGCGAAAAAAAAGAACCCATTATTGTTTTGTTATCAGACGTCACCGAGCAATTAAAAAACAAACTACTAGAAGTTGTATTCAAATTAAACAGGGAAACCATCTAGTAAATTTCAATAGTTATCTATGAATTCTGCCTGTTTGATGTCTGATACCTCAGATGTTACACAGAGGGCCACTTTTCGTAACCGTTTGTTAAAATGGGAAACACGACAAAACATGTAGTTTAAGTGAGGAGGATTTATGTTAATCGTCTTTCGTCATGAAATGGCTACAAGAAAAGTTATTCATCTGAACAACATTTAGAGAGGGAGGGATACCTTTATTTGAAATCCAACTGGAATTGTCAAACAGGGCCAGACAAAGATAATAGCGATTCTTGATCATAATAGAAGACTTGTATGCAGCCCAGTCCTAATAATAATTATCAGAACGTTGACCTACACTAGTAAATGAAACTACAAGAAACTGTCAAAAAAAGATGTGACTTTTTTCATACTCTGAAGAAGCCGTACATGTTCCATTTCTGATGGAATAAGGCTTAAGTGGTTTAATGTCTGATTAAATCATATCAAATATAATTTAAAATTCAAGGATTGTTTCCTAAAAAAAAAAAAAAATACTAAGCCCACCAAATGTTTGGAGCAAAGGGTAGCTCAAAGTGACTGGGTCAATCTCTGGATTTAAGATGTGTTTACAGTTTAGTCCGCATTTGGAGAGGAGAGGCTCTTAATCACAGACTATGCTAAAAATACAGATTTGCAATGACAGCGAAGCTAAGAAGCAGAGGACAGAAGCCAAAAGGCTTATTTACAAAAGCAGAATTTAAGAAATCTGTTGAGAAAGATTGACAAACCTGTTCTCCAGCTTGGGATTCTCCGATGATGAAACGATCACCTGGGCCATCAGCCGCTAAAGAGAAAGAAATTTGAATATATTAGGCATGCAAAGTGATTAAAAATACGAGTGATTATTCAAGAGGTTGCCTCTCAAAACGAATGGATGTTTTTTTTTATGACAGGTGCAATGCAGCATTTTTGTGTGAAGAGGAAAACATTTTAATGTGTTTAAAATTAGAATTTAAAATGCATTTCTTACTCTAGCTTATGCTGTGGCTTGCAAAAGTATTCAAACCCCTTGAGCTTTTTGATATCTTATCACATAACAACCACAGCCATAAATAGATTTTATTCTAATCTTATAGTAAAGACCAAAACAAATTGGTATACAACTGTAACTGGAAAGAAAATTTGACTGGATTTTTTTTAACCTTCAGCAGTTGCTTGATGCTAATAACAGAATAGAGTCCTCCTCTGTTTAATCTAATCTCATTACAAATACAGCTACTTTGTCACGGTCTCAGAGGTTGACTAAGAGAATATTGAGGAACAAAGAGCCTCTTGAAGTCCAAGGAACACAACAGACAGGTCAGATATAAAGTTATGGAGTTATTTAAGGCTGGTTTAGGCTATAAAAAGACATGAAAACTTTGAACATCTCATGGGACTCTGTTCAATCCATCATCCAGAAAACAAAAGAGTATTGCACAACTCTGAACCTCTGAAGGTGACTTAGGAAGAACCACAGAGATCCACAGTTCTGGAGGGGGAATCTCTCATCAGTCATGTTCTGCACAAATGTGGTCTTTATGGAAGAGTGGCAAGAAGAAAGCCATTGTTAAAAGAAGACCATAAGAAGTCCAGTTTGCAGATTGCCAGAAGCCGTGTTGGAAAAACAGCAAGAATGGAAGAAAGTCCTTTGGTCAGATGAAACCAAAATTTAACTTTTTGGCCAAAATGCAACAATCTGGAGAATTGATACAAGACATCACTCTGAACACCGTCCCCAATGTGGTGGTGGCAGCATCATGCCTCTCTTCAGCAGGGATAGAGAAGATGGTCCAAGCAAAACCTCTCATGTGTTAGAACGGCCCAATCCAACTCCAGACCTAATCCTATCCAGCACCTGTAGCAGGAACTGAAAACTGTTGCAACCAAACACTCTCCACCTAATCCTACTGAATTTGAACTGTTTAGCAAAGAAAAATGGTCCAAAATTTCAGTCACTAAATGTGCAAAGCTTGTAGCGACATACCCTGTAAATCTTGGAACTGTAATTCCAGCAAACGGTGGTTCCGGAAAGTACTGAATAGTTTTGCACAATCTCTTTGTGTTGATCTTTCACATCTAATTGAAATAGAAAAAATAATCTTTTTGTTTATAATGTAACAAAATGTGGACAAGTTCATGGCGTATAAATACTTTTGCAAGTCACTATATTTCTAAGCTGACTGAAGGGGGATAGATTTTTTTTTAGAAATCTATATTTTAATTCCCATCCAGAGTAGTTTCTAGCATATAAATGGTATGATGAGCAAAGTTTGATAAAGATGAAAGATTATAAGGAGTCGAATGGGAGAAGAATTGCTCGTCAGCCATAATTCACGGTTCCTACCTCTCACAGCATATCCATCCTTTACCGAAGCCGGAAAGGGTGGAAGGTTGTCTTTGGCATAAACGTCCTGAGCCAGAACACGACCCATCCCATCTGCAGAGAAGAGAAAATAGCATACATGAGAGGTGAGGAGGAAACGGTTTGAGTGGAGGAGGTAGGAAGGATGGGAGGAAAGTGACAGCTGGAGAGAAGCAGATGGAAAGAGGGTGATGTGCATCCGATTTAGATTGTGATACAGAGAGATGTGTGCTGAAGGTGTTTTTATGTGTCTTTCTACTTCAGGTCTCTTAAAGTATTTTTGTCTTTTAACTTACAAACATTATTGGAATAACAGCTTAATGAAAGAAAGACAAGCAAAAAAGAAAGCTACAGGTAGGTTGAGTTAAAAAAAAGAAAATCAACAAAAATAGCTCAAGCTGTGTGGGTGTTTAATATAAATATCTGAGCTTTGATATCAAAGCAGAAAAAACACTGTCTGCAACTGTCATGGAGGTACTAAACACCTGTTATAACAAGGTGGTTTAAATGGTTAATCTTAACAAATCTTCAGTTTATGTCCCATCTCTTAACACTTAATCTAAGAAATTATTTTTTTGTCCCCCCCCAATATTTCCTTCCAGTCATACTTAAACAGCCTGTTGGAAACATATACTGAGGCTGGGTCGATGTTAAAAATAGAACCGATGGGACGTATTGCTGCATCAGTTTGATAAAATGTTTTTACAACCGATAACCAAAACATCTTGGTATTTGTTTGCAGCTTGATTTTAGTCAGAATAGATTGAGTCATCATGCAACTAGATTAAAAGCTATGATTGGTTTCCTTAAAACAGAACTATAAAGATAAATTAAAAAGTAAAGAAATACAGTCTACATAGACAGCAAAAAAAAGAATATATTATATATATGCAGGCTTCTCTCTATTCAGTAGAGGAGCTTCTTCAGCTTCTGCATTTATAAATATTTCATCTTCCTGATGTTACCTCCCTGCTGTTGTCTTGTTCTGAACTCCATTAATGTAAATCGGGTAACTGAGGCCCCTTAAATCCAACATATGGTTTTAACTTCCCTTTCGTTATTAAAGTCATGTGTGTTGAAGTCATTACTGCAAAGTGTCCTTTTTTCTATATTGTTTTTGTAAAGATTGGGTCTGAGTTCAGCCTCATGGCCTCAGCTTGGTTTGATGTCCCTCTTCACAAGAGCTTGGCCTGTTTTGCCAGATGGATAACTTGACCCATTAAAGCTAATGTACATATTTGTGCAAGACTGTAGATTATAAAAATATTTTTTTGTTGTGAAAAATCTGAATCTGTCCTGTGTATCCCTTTAAGTGTTTTTTGTAGATACGATGCCATTTGCTTTAAGTGTTGACTATGAGTGTCAATTTACGACAACAATGGTATCTTTAACATATTGGTAGATTTATGGTACAGTGGAGGATGTTCATCAAAATAAGTGGTCCTCCTAATTGTCAATCATTCTGGTGATATATTTACGTAAGGCCGTCCTACGTGCTCGCTCCCATTTTCACTTACAGGGGGTGAGTCTGACACAGTGGAAAAATTGGAAATCTTCTTTTGGAAAGTAAGCCTGTATGAGCGATGAAAACAGCAACTTATGCACGAGGAGAAATGGGCTTACGCACGCTCTTGCACGTTCTCGCATGCATTTAATAGGCGTTCCCCCTCGGGAGCAGGTACAGGGTTGTGCATGTGAATTTTTTTGTGGAGAGTGCAGGTCTTTTAGAATTCCAAAAATCCTCCACTATACCTTTAAGCTATGATGCTGACTGCGTAAGGATGCAACTCAAGATTATTTTGCAAATCGATTCATTTGTTGATTATTTTTTAGATTAATCGATTCATAATCTAATATTCAAAGGGTCCTAAAATAAACTTTTTATGGAATTAAACCAGGTATAACTAAAACCTTTTTTACTTGAGGAGTCCTGTATAGAGCATAATGACAGACGGAAAT
>NW_015150490.1:202338-259156 GCF_000732505.1 Cyprinodon variegatus
GGGTTACTCTGTCAGCTAAATGTATATTTTATAGTCTCTATATTCCAGTAAACGATTAATCAATTACTAAATTAGTTGACGATTATTTCAATGATATGTTAGATTAATCCCATTAATTTATTTCAGCCCTACGACTTTGTTCCCTTGAAGTTCATGGACCTGACAGTGCTGTTTGCTGCTATTTTTAGGTAAGGTTTCTTTGTTACCTGCAGGCCCTTGCAGCAAAGAAAATGTGTGTGATGGAGATTGAAATTACTTCTGCATGTAGAGACATGATATCCTAGCATCCCTAAAGAGCTGATATCAGTTCAATACAGAAGGAAAATAAGATATTACAAAGGGGACAGCAAAACATTTGATCTGGTTTAGGAACCTTTTGCCTCCTCACCTCTGTAGTTGATGATTTCAGTACCCAGGACAGCGGTCATCTCAAGCACAGTGATGAAGGCCTTATCCATGGAGGTTAGGGGGAAAGGAGACATGCGGTGCCTGCGGGCCACCTTTGTGATATCCACCGCACTGTGACCTATGGAGATAAAGTTTATAGACAATGATGACATAAAAAGTAGGCAGAATTGAGATATGAGATTCTTCCCCATGTGTTTGTACCACACCCCCATTAAAAGCAGCAAATTATATCTTTGAGAAATTCAGCCGATCTAATTAAGGTGGTTAGCTGAGCAAACGGTTGTTTTTTTGTGGAGAGCCTTAACAATGTTTAGGTAATATTGCTGCTGCCATTAAAGACAAATATGAGAAAACCAGAATTCATTAACAATAGATCAACCTAATTCCTCATTTGATAGAAAAAAGTAACTTGAAAATTACTTTGATTTTTATAAACTTAAAGGACTTCAGTAGCTATGCACCTATACAGCTAAATCATCCATACAGTATAATATTAATAGTAAAGCATATCTTAGAGCAAACAGCTCGTTGAAGCATAGGTAAACTTTCCATGTAAAACTTCCACTCACCTCTACTATTTTTAATAGACTGATTACACAACTCACTGATTTCACTACTTATATATTCTGGTGGTAAAGTATAGAATAGTTTAGTATAGAAAACAGTGTTTTATGACATTTTCTACCCGAATTTTATTCATTGAAATGAAATGTTTTAAAATAAGCCGCCAATCTCCTCTGCAGGAAAAATCAACCAGTCTCCAAAATCAGACTCACCACCAAGAGCTTTTAAACCACAGGGTTAGTTATCGGTTTGTGAGATCTCAAATTTATGCCATAAGGCTCCTCCTCCTCATCCACATTTGGCGAATAATAATATAACTATTTAGTTTATGATCTCACTTTCAACTGTAGTGGGTGGTTACTGTTTAAGTAATGATTAGCCACTGTGGTAGCATTGATCCTCAAGTTCTGGATTCTTTTGCCTCTGTTCATGGCTGTCTTGAGCTGACTGTTCTTTCTTGCATGCTTTATTTTTAATGTCATTGCTCCAGACGTGAAGATTATAATCATCATCATCATCAGATGCATATAGACATTTTCTACTTTTAGCATTATTGTTAAATAGTAAAGGCAGTTATACCAGATGATTATCAAATATTTAAACAATATAACATAAAAATACTAGTTTGAAAATAATATTGCTGTGGTAAATTAGAAATTAAAAACATTAAATTTAAACTGAATTTGGACAGAAAAGTAACAATTGAATAGAACGCATTGACATGACTAAAGGTGTTCCTTCAAAGGCTTATCCTTTTAAGCATTTTTAGTCTTTATTTAAAGACCTGGAACGGCATTCAGAAATTGACAGAACTCTGTTGGGATTCTTTCCAAGGAGAAGAGGAATAAATGCCAAAGGCATGACCGCTCAAGATCTCTCAGAGGCAAACGTTCCCTTAAAATGACTGTATTTCTCTCTGTCAAAAACAACTGTTTTCTGTTATCAACTTGCAGCTTTAGCAGTTTGCTCAGGTTTCAAAAGATATATATTTTTTAACTAAAATACACAATTTTGTAAAAAGAAATAACAGTTTTCACCATAACATAGGAAGATTGGATTAAGATTTATTTTCTGTATCCAAGCAAGAACACAATTTGCATGAGCAGAGATTGGCAAGACATACTGACATGTTTATTTTCACAAGCTTTAGAGCACAGCTGGATGATTCAGGTGCTCGATAACAGCTGCTATGATCTAATAATATCTTTCTAATAATTCCAAAGGTAAAAAGGAGCAACGCTATGTGTAGCTAATGGGTAATCTGCTTTTTTTCCTCGTGTCTTTATCTCTTCCTACCTCTCTCACCCCCTCTGCTTCTCTGCCTCCCGGCAAAGAATAGCCACCACACTTTGATTTCCCATGACCTAATTTTTGTCTCTTTAAACATACTCTTATGCCTCTGCTGCATATTCTTAAAGCTTAACATGAAGCTTAACAACTGCTGGCACACAGATGCAATAGAATAAGACAGCAGCCACATGCAAGAAAAAATATGTTCTTGGGAGTACAGACAGCAGAAGACATGAGTTAAAACTCACTTGATCTTAGGATATTTTCTTTACTGCTGCATCGTGACTGCACCTGTAGATGGATACGGACAAAGGGAAAAAGGAGAGGAAAGAAGGAAAACAAAGAATGGCATTTTTTGTAATAAAGTCATTCAGAGAAATAAAACAACAAGCTGCTCTTTTAAAACGGTCGAGATGACAAGCTGGTCATACAACATTCAGAAGCACTAGCAAAAGCTTTGTCACACAACAATGTGGTTTTTTTTTGTTCCTCTTAGAGGAGATGTCTGCATCTCCTGCTTTACGTTTTTAACATTTAAATTATAGCACAGCGATAAATGTGCTGTCATACTATCATTAAAGTGAGCAAAAGACTGTACGGACAAATGTAACAAAACAGAGTGTGACAATAATAACATCACAAAAAAACAAAATCAAACAATAAAAGATGTTGGAACTGTGCTTGACTGAGTTTGACATTAGATGCAGTGAAAATGCAGTGCTGAGTATCGATCGGCTGTTCAGATGCGGCGCTGGATGGAAAGATTCTTCTGGGAATCTTGGATGCTGAGTGAGAGCTTCTCATAACTCTACGGTGAAGCAGGAGGAGAGCAGAGTTTATTCAAAATTAGCTGAGATTCCCAAAAATGGGAGACGTTCAAAAACTGAAATGTTGTTTCTGTAGCAAATATGATACAAATTTAACGACATTATTCTAATGTATTTCCTCTGTTAATTGGCTACTTGGTGTTTTGTTGATAAATGCACAATCATTTAATTTCCTTTAGCTGAATTAGTTGTCCATCTGCTAGCTCACAAAGCACTTTTTAAATACTGCTTAAAAGGCATAATCATTTGTTTGTGAGATAAATGCTCTTTAGTATGACTGGTGTGATCAGTGTGAAGGATTTAGTGACAACTAGTGGAAAGGTGACAGATAGTAGCTAAATAAGATGATTTTACATCATTTATGGATGCCAATCTAAGTTCCATTTTTGTTATGTTACATTTAATAGCTGAAAAAGTTTTTTTTATAATTTAACAGATGATCATTATAGCTAAATAGAAAAGGACACGTAAGCTTTTTTTTTTATTTTTTAGAATCTATAACATACCAGACTGCATTGTTTCTGGTTTAGCACAGTTAGGATCAGGAAGGGTCTTTGTGTTTGCCCAATCCCAGAATATGAGGAAGAACACAAATCTTTAGCGTCCATCAAAGTCAGAAATATCCACTTTGACAGATAATATTCTGTTCTCATGATACAATCTATTTGTGAAATGCACAAATAGATTACAGTGCAGGTCCCCTTCTAACAAAAAACCCCGACAACACGATGCTACCAGGCTTTTTCCTGCAATTTTTCACAGCGTTAATTTATGGTAATCTGCTGACCATGAATATGATTTAGTGTCAAACAGTAAGGCGAAAAAAACATGCATTCTATGAAATACAGATTCTGGATGCATCAGGTAAAAAAGTAAAAAAATAACTCATGTCTGCTGAATGCACAGGGGATCATGTGCTAGTTAGAAGCGGTTTGAATAATTTTGATTGGAAGACAGTTGAAAATAAGCCCTGATGAGTGATTTACTTTATCACATGTGTTGTAATAATGTAATGTCCTGTGACAATTTAACCGCACCCTGATTGCATGAAATAAAAAGGCGTGAAAGGGAACCTACAGTGGTAGTAGAGCTTTAGGTCTTTCTCTTTATAGGTCAAGAGATTATAATAAACCAATCAGTACTGCACTGGTAAGTTAATGCAATGCATTTATTATAATGGTGCACTGGTAAAGATTCTAAAATATTATTATAAAAACAATTTACTGATAAACTTTAAACCTTATCAATGCTCCCTGCTTTTAAAATAATGTGCGATTACAACAATTTGTGGTGCAATTCCTGCAGCATTACTGTTAAAATATGATACTTGGTAGATGTAAGCAACATTTTTGATATTGGTAAATTCCTGCAGAACAGCAGTAAAAAATGAAATGCAGTTTATGATAAGATTATTGAACACAATTAAGAAAACATTAAGCAACTTGATTTTTATTATGTTTGTTGTTAATACAGTGCAACAAATCTCTACATGCAGAATGCTTTCTTATGCTTTTGGGAAGCTCAGCCATAAGGGAAAAAGCTATAAAGGAAGAGCAATGGTTAGGTAGTCTTAATTAAGCTACAGCATTAATATTTTTTTTTTGTAAATTTTTTATATATATGAATAAATACAGGTTAAAGTTAAAGAATAAATCTTGTTTTACTTATAGCGGCAAACTCAAAAATTCTGTCTAGTTGGCTCAACCTGGCTGGTTGAAGTCATTATCATTTTTGCCCTAACGTGCCCTTCACTCACTCTAAGATGTCTCTAGTCCTCCCTTCCATCTCAATGCGACTTTTAGTCGTTTAAAAAGCAAGCTGGGTGTTGGTGGCGTGTGATGTAAGGAGAACCGAAACACCCATGGTAAAGGTGAGGGTCTCTCTCTAATCACCTACCCACCCCTTGCTGTCTCCTCCCTTCGCTTGTGGCCTAGGCTAAAACTGCAACACCAGTGGGAACCAAACAGCCAAGGTGAGGAGGATGAGAATAGGTGATTTAGAGGGATGGAGAGTGAAAAAGACAAGAAAGCTGAGTTGATAGGCAAGAAAGATGTGGAACGATGGCGATCAGCATGATGTGATCCCACAGCCCAGAAAAAAAGAGAAAAAAAGACAGACTTCAATAACGTACAGAGCCTGAGACACAGCAGAGAAGGAGAGAAAAAAAAAAAAACTAAACAAAGACAGTAAAGACCAATAAAGCGGTCTCAATGGCAACTACTTTACAGACATCCAGCACATCAGACAAAACTACTAAAGCAGATCACGTTAACCGGAGAGACAGAACCAGAGATAGCCAAGAGAGAGAAAGAGAAAAAGATAAACTACAGAAGACAGAAAGGGTAAGAATCCCGACAGAGTGAGCAAAGGAATAACGAGACAAAGAGTGAACGAAGGACACGCCGAAAAACAAGAAACAGACTAGAAAGAAAGTGAGAAAGTAGAATGATAGCCAGAGAAACAGCTAGGCAAGCCAGGGAAAAGGGGTGGGGGTGGGGGGTAGGTTTGGTTGGGGGTAAAGGTAAAGAGCAGGGCAAATGACTTGCACGCTCCTGTGAGGAGGGTGAGGGAAGGGCAAGGGAGGAAAGAGAAGGGGAGGGGGCGGGATAGTTACTCGAGAGCTGAAGGTCCTCCTGCGATCATCTTTAAGCCCCTCCAACCTACACTGGAGCTATAGTGGAGATAAAGCATTGAATCAAAGGCATCAGTGCATCTGTCTCAGCAACCACAACAGCACAGTCTGACATGGCAAACAGACGTACGGGAGGAACAAACACACAGACGGGTGTCCACCATGACAAGCAACCCTGGCAGGAGCAGCAATGAGACGGCTTAATAAGAGACATTAAGGTAAAAAAAACAAAACAAAACAAAAAAACCCCAACTGATTGGAGTCTTTTATGAGGCCTCATTAAAGAATCTCCTATGGCAATCAATAAAAGCTTACAGAATTTAGACTTTAATAACTCAGCATCCAAGATATAATTATTCCCGTTGGCTTCATTCAAGCATGAAAAGCTGCTAAGGTAGTCTCCAAGTGCTTTTTTGTCAAAATAAGTTCTGCAGTAAATCTTTGTTCTGTGGGAGATTTTTCTTCCTTGAAGGTCCATTAAGTCATGTAAAAAGAATGCCATCAAGATAAGTAAAGCTGTACTCAGCAATAAGTTAACCGTTAATATAACTACATCACTGTAGAAACTGCTAATTGTACTAAGAGGGACTTTAAAACTGCATTATGAATGTAGAAAAACCCTTAAGATTTCTGCTCTTTTCTTGGTTTACATGATACTTTTCTTATTTTTCAGTATTTTTTTTTTTAGAATTTTTGAATATAGTAAGGCTTTTCCTTGTTCCAGATTTCAGTTTACAGTAACTTATTCTGCCTCTTAATTGATAAAACCAAGGCTAAATAAAGGGCCAATTATATTTTAAAAAAAATTAGATATATTTTATGGATGTTGGAAGTTAAACATTAGGGGTACTAGGTTGATCTGACACAAGTTTTCTGCTTTATAAAGAGGGAGTCAGTCCTAAAGTATGCCAGTTCCTTGTTAGAACATGCATAAAACAGCCAGATATTGTTTACATGAGAGGTAATCTGCTGCCACAATTATGAGATGCAAAATTTGCTCAGAAGACACGGCAGTGTACTAGGCAGCAATTTTCATCACAGGGAATGGCCACACATTCACCTTGAGTTTCAAATATTGTGATGAAAATAATGGGTCACATGAACTCTCACTGTGATAACCTATATTTAATGTTACTGCTTAGTTATTTGTAAATAGTATGCAAATGTTCTCTTGTTTTCTTTTTTTTTATCAATCTCTATTTTAGAAACATAACAGAGATATCTCCCAAATGACTCTGAACATTTCCAGACTTTGTATCCAGTATTTTGGATACAATTGAAAATTGAAGGATGCATTTTTAACACATAGTGAATGAAAAAGCGAGACCCACTAATCTTTAATGTTTATTACTTTCAGCATCGTATATGGACACGTATTGTACTCACTTTTTTTTCTTTTATGAATCCGAGTATTGTTCAGGCAAAAATGGCAGATACCATCAAATTTACATGAAGTCCGACTGGATAAAATATCAGTGCTTCAGATACCAGTTTCTTTTTTGTTCTATGATCTGATTGTGCGATTAAAAAGCAAATGAAACCTTTCTAACAAGCAGACTTACATAGAGATTTTGTATATTACTGGCATCCCTGGTAAAAATATGAATAATCTTTTCTGACTAATAAATATAGCAAGTTCTGCAGTTATATATATAAAAAATGATCTGTGGAGATTTTTTTTATCGTTATTTACTATTTTCATCATGGTTTGTGCAGGAAACATAGACTTTCGCCCTCATGTTATTATCAGAATACTGAAATGTACAACTCTTCAGCTTACGGTATTTTAGCAAATTTGCTATATTCCTGATGCCTGTTCTCTTACTTGTCAGGACATGTTTGGTTTAAACATGTTTTATATTATCTTTCCTATTTTAAAGAAATGCTATAAGAAAGCAGCTTCTTTGATTTATATTTATGTCCCAGGGATGCTAACAGTTCCTGCCTTAATTACCCCTCCCCCACACACAGTTATAACACATAGTCAAGCCTATTCTACAAAAACTGTGCTTTAAAATCATATTACTAATCAGAAACACTGTGAACTTGAATAAAATGCATTTCTATAATGTCAGATTCTACTTTTAAAATCAGAAACCAAGATCAACTTCAAATTCACCCTTTATATAGGCATTTTTTCCTAAAAGTGCTTACACTGCGCTTTACACATGGAGAAACCTATTCCTTACTGACTAGACATGTAAATAATGCAACATAAAACTTATTTATGCGCCAACTAACAGCTAGCCTTTCTATCTTGTGCTTGTGCCAATTGCAAAATCTTTTATCATGGAAACTAAAAATACTGTGAGATTACACAACTGAATGAAAAACATTATTATCCTTTAGTAAAATTTAATTACACCAATTTAAGATTACTATAAAATGTCTCTTTTTTCATTATTCAAACAGAGTTTGATGATTACATTTTAAGTTCTTTTTAGGCTTAAAACCCTTGGGATATTTTCATGAGGGTAGATATGTGTCATTATTATTCAATTAAAAAAAGGTTGCTTCAATCAAAAATATATATTTTTTATTAGAAACAGCTTCACTTCAATGAAAAAGAAAACTTTTACATTAAAGAAAAAAAGTATTTGAATGCAAAAATATAGTTGAGACACAAAAAAATACATTTGAACACTGCTTTCCTTTGATTGAAAATGTTTTCTTTAATAAAAGTAATTTTCTTTGTTTAAAGCAACTTTTTTAATTGAACTAACATTGTTTTGGGCAGTTAGATTTTAGCCACAACTGCCTAGTTGTTATTAAATGAAATAATAGAAAGACAACAGACCCCCCCCCCCAATTGAAATCAAGAATTAAGAGTTAAGGCTGCTAAAAACAACTACAGCTAGACACAAATTTCACTTGCAGACATTTCCATGTACAAACAGAATACAACAATCTAAAAGCAGTGAACACAGAGAGTCTTACGAAAATACTGATGAAAATACTGATTAAAATTATCAATCGCATAAGAATCTCCCTACCCTGTCTCTTTGAACACATCAGAACAATTTTGGACAATTTCCGATCCAGGATCACATAAACCATAAACTAATGGACATACATGTGTCTTGCAGAATATAACTATAATCTTCATAGCAAACTTCAAAATTACGAGCTTAGTATGGGGAAAAAAACAACAGCAAATGAACAAAACCATTTCAATGGAAAAAGTAGCATCAGTGAGCCATGGACAGAGACAGTTTGAAAATGGAAATGAGTGCATGTGAGAGATACGAATAGATGTGTGGGGAAGTGAGGAGAATACGAGGAATGCAGAATATTTTGATAGTTGAAGGCCTGTCAAACATTTTTATAATTATGTCTAATCTATTTATAGCTGAAATTCCCCCTTTGTTAGTGAGAGACCACCATATGAGGATGTTGAAGTATGAGTATGAAGGATGCTGGAAAATGATGGAAAATACTCAAATTCATATCAGCAAAATATTTTTTAGGAGGCTAAAAAAAAAAGTTCTCCACATGTATTTGTTTGTTTGTGCACCTGAAGAACAGAGTCACACAAACTCAACCCTTTATATGCTAATCCTTTACCCTCATTCCTGACCTTTCATATATTCATATGCTGTTATTTTTGAATTGAACTGAAATAACTCAGGGCAATGCGCTAAAAATAGAGATGTGTCAGGAAGATCCATGTGGCAGGGAGAACTTGGCGACAATAATCACAGACACAGAGCAGCGGGCGCAGCCATGCTCACAAGACACAAAGCCCAGGTGCTAGTGAGCTACAGTACAGCCAGGGGTGGGGGTGTCAATATGCTCAATAATCAGCTGGCGATGGAGGCTCTTAGTGAAATGATGGGATGCAACTGCAGTGGTGCTGAGATCAGCACAAAACAGAGAAGCTGTGAGAGAAACTAAGCATATCATGTTTTTATATTCACTGTGAAGACAAAGAGGAACGATTGTTTTAGTTGGCTTTAGTTGCCTCTGCCCCTTAGTATCAATGTGAGGGCAAATTACAAAATAGGGCCATTGAATTAGATAAGGATAGAGAGGGGCAAAATGACGCAATGTCACTGCAAAAAGGCTCTTGCGTACGAGAAAGGAGAAATGAGAATACATGTAGAAGTAATACTTCGTACCTTCCACATCACTTCTCTGTTAATTTACCAGATCTTACAATGCACTTAATAAGCTGTTTCCCAAACACAGATTTCTTATCTTTGCACTTTATCTGTCACACTTAAACCTTCAGATAATTTAAGTAATGTCAACATCCATCAAAGAAAAAATATTTTTGATCTAAGCTAGGAAGGGGAACCAAATCTATCCCATCCAATTGGGCCCTATGTTGAAAGTAAATAACCTCTAAACCTACTTGTCACTTTAAGGTTGTCTCCCAACACAGACTTTGATTGGACCATAACAAACAAGTGTCGGGAAGATAATATACCCCAATTGTGGAGCTATACTTTTTGAACACAATATTACAATATTCTAACAGCCATATCAAAACATGAAGACTTGTAATAGATTTGAATATGTCAGTTAAAGGTCTTGGAGCTAATCTTCCAATGAAGTAAGGGTGCCAAAATCCACTGCGTCTTAACCCCATAAGCAGTTAGAAGGTGGTGAAAGCTTCTGATGAGAATGTCTGAGCCGACAGTGTTGAGGGATGAGCTGAAGCTATTTAGCCTACGTCCCTACATATTCAGGATCATGTAGGGTGAAGTGTATTCTCAGTTGACTATGCCAATGTCCAACGTGTTCATTCATTTGGCCAACTGCAGGGGTCCATCAGGAGGGGATATTTTGTCCTTTAGTTGGTAAGCCATCAGTTGCTTCCAGCTTAGAGTTGGACGTCAGCAAAACCAAGGAGATGGTGATCTCATTTTCCAGCAGTAGAAGGCATCTTGTTGCTGTAAACAATGGAATTCTCCAGTGGAGATTGTTCAGAATATTATATACTATTTTGAGTTGGTTTTCTCCTTCTCCATATGCTGTTGATGTCACTGTGTCATCTACAGAATAGAAACTGCCTTCATCATACTGTAAACCTATTTTCCAAGATTACTGATCTTCATGCTCGCCACCTGGGCATTGTGTACGAACAGCAATCTGGCTCCACTGGATGGCAATTTTGAAATGATCGAACTCATCCTTTGTTTCCAGCTTTTCAGAACTCACCATCTGGCCACAAGCTCCATTTCCTAGATTGCAAGACCTAGAGAGGGAAAAGCTAAATTTTTCCCCAATGCTATTTGCATATTGAACTTTAAGGGGTTTAAATAACTCATTTATAATGAGTATCTTTCAAGTGTTTCCATGTAAATCACCATAATGTAGCACATCTATCTGTCAACAGGTCTATGTGAGATCCATGGCAGATCTGTTGTGTTCTCTTTTCCTAAGGGATAAAAAAAAAAAGAAAATTGATTCTGTTCAATTAAATGAGTTGAACAAAAGATTTAAAGACCAGATTTCAGCACAACAAGTATGAATGTCCTTTTAAAAAAATCGTTGAGCTTATCTGATTTTCTGGTTACTCCAGGAAGGGTTTCTGAGAAGAGTAGGGTTGCTGGTGCAGGAAGAGCTTTTGTGTTGGAGTGAGAGGTGGAAGAGTTGGAAAGAGTGTGTATGGCTGCTTTCAAAATCTGCAGGAAAAGCCGTTATGGTCGTCTGCCAGGGTTCGGCTCCGGATAGGGAGATGATCTCCTTTAGTTGGTTTTAAAGTAATCCCATCAGACTTCAGTGAAGCGTGGCTATATAAACAGAAGTAAAGGTTAAGCGCTCAGCAAACCCATAGAGTTACATGTGAGAGGAAAGTCCGAGAGCTGAGAATCTCTTTCTAAGATCAAGATGGGAGAAGGATGGAGAAAACAGGTGTTTGCTGCCAAAAGACACAATGAAGATACTACAAGGGACTCCGCTTTCACATACACAAACAGTAATCATACCAAAGGTATGTATTTTAAGTCATACTGTATTTCTGAATAAGGAAGTATCGTTACAGTTGATGAAACTAACACATTAACCTATGCTTTCAGATCCTTTTGAGGGACCAAACTACCATGTCGCTCCTCGATGGGTTTACAATGTCTCAACAGTCTGGATGTTGTTTGTGGTTGTTTCATCTGTCTTTACCAATGGCCTGGTTTTAGTAGCTACAGCAAAGTTCAAGAAACTCCGTCATCCTCTCAACTGGATCTTAGTCAACCTTGCCGTTGCTGATCTTGGTGAGACGGTTTTTGCCAGTACCGTCAGTGTGTGCAACCAGTTTTTTGGCTATTTCATTTTGGGACATCCAATGTGTGTCTTTGAAGGTTACGTTGTCTCAGTTTGTGGTATTACTGCACTTTGGTCCCTGACTATCATCTCTTGGGAGCGATGGGTTGTTGTATGCAAACCTTTTGGAAATGTCAAGTTTGATGCTAACTGGGCCGCAGGCGGAATTGTATTCTCCTGGGTCTGGTCCGTGGTGTGGTGTGCCCCTCCCCTCTTTGGATGGAGCAGGTTTTGGCCTTATGGACTGAAAACCTCCTGTGGACCTGATGTTTTCAGCGGTAGTAAAGACCCTGGAGTCAAGTCCTACATGATTGTCCTGATGATTACCTGCTGCATTATTCCTCTGGCTGTCATAGTCTTGTGCTACCTTGCTGTGTGGTTGACCATCCGTGATATTGCTAGGCAGCAGAAGGAATGTGAGTCAACCCAGAATGCTCAGAAGGAAGTCTCCAGGATGGTTGTTGTCATGATCTTGGCTTTTTGTATCTGCTGGGGACCTTACGCCTTTTTTGCCTGCTTTGCTGCAGCCAACCCCGGATATGCCTTTCATCCTTTGCTTGCTGCCTTGCCTTCATACTTTGCAAAGAGTGCCACCATCTACAACCCCATTATCTATGTCTTCATGAACCGACAGTTTCGCAGATGCATCATGAAGCTGTTTGGCAGAGTAGTAGAGGATGATTCTGAAGTGTCCACATCGCAGACAGAGGTCTCCTCTGTGGCTCCTGCATAACACTTCATGATCTGTTTTGTCACCAAATCTTTTTAACTCTATTAATCATTTGTTTTATTACAAAACCTATATGTCGCAAACAAAATGGAGAACAGTAAAGCTCTTTTATTTGAATGCATGGATGATGTGTTTTAAAAAAATCTGTGTTAGATATAGGTTAGATGTAACAAGATCCACACTTTAAAAAATATTTCACTTCTCAGTCTGTAAATAGTGCTTAAAATTTTATGGATGAGCTGTCAATGCACTTTTGGAGTAATTCTGGTAGATCAGCTACTCCTGGGAAAAGTTATTGCTGCCTTACATGTTCCCCATATGTGAATTATTACTCTCAGTGTTGTTCCTAAAGTTTTAGAAACGGCTTTGTGACTATTTTGATGATACCTTTCGAATGATGTTGTAGACTTTGTTGCTTAAATGATCTTGATTTTTCTCAAAGTAGGGTTGTGGTGTTTTAGAACCTCTATTGGCTAATTTATTTTCTCATATAGTTTTTATATAAGTGATACATAAATCATGTGGTTGTACTGTAAGAGGTTCCATTTGGTTCCATTTAAATAATAACTAAATAAGTTTAAGGAAACAAATATTTAAGTGTGACAATAAAGTGAAAACTAAAAAATCTTATGGTGAATTATTGTTTCTAAAGCAATGAATATCTTGTATATTAAACACAAACGTACTCCCAGCTGAGAAAAAAAAAAAAAAACAGCATCAAGCAATATTTACACCTAACAAGACGGAAGATGGATGAAAAAGAATGAATGCTGATGCAGATCTGCAGAAAGAGGCAATGATTCATAGGAAGGTTTTTATCCTTAAAAGGTGGTGGCACACATGTCAACTTTGCTATTAAGTAATATCCAACTTAGATGTTGCCATGTGTATGACCACACTATCTAGTCATTTCTTATTGAATTGCTAGTCTTCTCAATTGAGTTAATATGAGAGCAAGTTTCGGATGTCTAAATTTTTATAACCAATCTTGGTATTTGAACCTGACAATGATTGAAAACGTGCCAAACAATTACATTATAAAACAATCCAGTGATCCAAATATGATCAAATTTAATTTCACATGATTTGCAATAAGTACACTTATATATATATACAAATATTTGCTAATTATATCGTCTGTGCACATTTTGCCTTGTTACAACCACAATTTAAAAAGGATTGAATTTAGATTATATCTGATTACATCAAATATTTATTACATTTATAATCAATCATCACAAAATGCATAATTGTGAAGGGTAAGCAAACTGACCTGTAGTTTTAACTGTTTTTTATTTTTAAATCTGAAAAATGTGGAGTACATTTGTATTTAGCACCCTTTGTTAGTCCTAAATAAAATTCAGTGACACTTAATTTTCACCTAATTAGGAAATATAAACCATCCCTGTTAAGGTTAGTATATTAAAGATACAGATGATCTTTCAAGAAACAACTGGAAAAGTAGTTCAAGAATTATAAAAGACTTGGTGTAGATCCATTTTCCATTACAGTGCTGATGCTAAACATACAAGCAGAGCTACAAAGGAATTGTTAAGGTAAATCTACACGCATTAGAATGGCCTTATTCAAAGCCTCCTTCTAAATCCAATTAAGAATCTTTGGCAAGACTTAAAAATTGCTGTTTAGTGTTTAGATCCAACACATAAAAATCCCATTAAAAATACTAACATTTGTGGTTGCAACATACCAAAATGATTGGGGTATGTATACTTTTGCAAGTCACCGTAGACTTATTTTACAGATATTTGGTGATTTTCTTTGCATGCGAATAGAAAACGATTGAAACATGCCAAACTGAACTGCAGGCCAATGGGATTAAAAAGCGATTTTCCATTAGCTACTGCCTCTCTGCCTGTGTGATTGGCAATGCATGTTACTTGTGTTAGGTGGTAGGTTCGCTGTGGGAAGCCAATGGTCTGCATGCCAGTAAAAACCACGTTGCTAGAAGGTTAGCGGGTTTACCTGGTCCAAGGTAGAGTACCTTGACTTGAGCGTGATGACCTCATCCAGGTGAGCCCTGAATTCTCTCCGTGAGGCCTGGGGGAAGCCACAGGATAGTCACTCATCTTCATACCACACACACACCGCCATACTAGAAAAGGCATGCATACCCACTCGGACAGAAGATACAAGTCAATGATGCATTTAAAGAAATCCAAACATTTCCACCCACAGTCTGGACATTTTGCTTATAGACTAAAACAACAGACAGAATAGCCACCACATAAATTCTTCAGCCAGACCGAAGAAAAGTTAAAGCAAAATAAACTGTCATACATCTCACAGTAACCACCAAAAAACCAATCGGACTCAAAGATTAATGTAGACCTGCAGCAATTCATTGGATTTCAAAGCAGCTCTAGCAAAGATCTGCAAGTATGATCACATGTCTTAAAGAGTGTGGGATAAAATAGGCAGCAGTCATTAAAATAATCCTACCAAAGACCTCTTTTTTGCAGAAATACAGTCATTAAGATATACTAGCTTCCCTGATGTCTTAGGTTAACAATAGCAGACAGGAAACCTCATGGTTGCCTTGATTTTTTTAAGGCTTGGCAGTTGGAATATGTTACAGAATAAATTAACATGACAATTGTTGTTTATTATGCCAACCATAAATACACATGTTGTATACTTAATTAAAATATCCCATTTAGCTGCACAGGTTCTTTTATTTAAGTAATAAAGCACTTTTTTGTGATGCCGTAAATTTTCCCATACTTTACAGTTTCCTTTTTTCCGATTTTTGCCTTTGTATAAATGCACCTTCTTTCAATGGTCTGTCTTCTAATACGACATTTCTCATAGAGGGACACTAAAGAATTTTTCTGTCCTACATTACACTACACTACACTACACTACAATATACTATTAAGTTCTAGTCTTGCTTAGTTCTGTCTAATCTACCTAGCTGAAATCAATCCTTTTTTAATCTATATTTATATTATATACTGACTGTATGACTGGTCTATGTTGTAAGTTTCTTGGATTCAGTTGAATAAAAGGTTTTACAGAACTAGATTTTATCTAACTGGGTGTCAGTTGAACTTCTTTCTCTTGTAAACTCCATTAAAATGAACAGCTTAAAATAACCTGAATGAATACATTTATTTTTAAAAATATGTTTTTGATGTTAATACATGTATATCAGGGTAACCACACCAGAGGCAAGCAAGAATATATATTATTTATGCATGTCTACGGGATTCTGTTGTGTTCCTGTTTGACAGGTATTATGTTTTGTTTCTTTCCCACAGCTTAGAATTTACAGAGGAGAGTACATAACTAAATTGCGAGGAACAATTTATTGTGATTTGTTAAAAATGCATGATTTTATTACATTTTCAAGGCCTCCTAAGTCAGATTTTTTTGCTTGGTGCTTGAATGATAGTGCACATTAGGTGGCTGTGTAATTTGTAAAAAATATTGCTTTGGTCACAATTCTGAGGTTCACCCTATACAGGGTGGATTTCGGGTAAAACATACAACTTCAGCTATATCTAAAAGCAAGGAATAGGTACACAGGTCTTATTTTAGAGTATAATTTCCATACCCATACTGACTTAAAATTGCACTTAGAAGATCTAAAATATCCCATAATCTCTAAATTATATCTTAGCAAGTTGCAGATAAATCTCATGCTTTTAGCAGCCATCATCGATAATAAAGCAGGCCAACATTAAGCTTTTAAAATTGCCCTGGTGGATAGATTGGTTAAATATCCAGAATGATCCAAGAAGCTTAAATTTCAAACACTAAAACACTAAATACCCAAATACCCTAATGACCTAAATGTTTTCCATCTAATTTACATGAAATCTTTCAACCAAAACTCTTAATGGAATGCATGTAAAGAAGATGGGTGAATACACATGTGGTGGAAAAAGAATATCAAATTTATCTTTATACAGGATTAAATTGCAAATTTCTCATTGACATTTATTTAATGAACTAGAGATTTAGATTAAAAACATGCCCTTCCTATTCTACTACTTTAAACTGAGCTAAGGACTTTATTATAAACAGCATCAGTTTAGACCTATTGCACTATAACCAAGGTAACCAGCAAACATCAGAGCTGTAGTGTGTAAAGTACTGTATGTGGAACAGAGAAAGAGAAATGCACACTGTGCGAGCAATATAACTTTCATTCAAAAACACAAGGCAAGCATCTTTCAACTTCCATTCAGAGATTGAAAGACCAGTTAAAGCAAACGTGATGATCTAAAGGAGTCATTTGGTTGGTTTGGAGAGAATGGAGACAAGGCATCAGTTAGAGACAGAATTTTCACTAGAAGACAGACAGTTTGTTCCAAGACAAAAATCAAAACTTAGAAGGCAACAACAAGGTGACAACAAAAAATGCACACAAACACAGGGATTGCTGAAAAGAAAATAAAACACTTCGAAACAGCAGGCAGGACCAAACAAACACACACCAAAAGATGACAGGAGAACAGAGGGCAGGCATGCAAAGCAGGAATTCAAGGATGCTGTAGAAAAATGGAGGCGCAATGACTGATGCCACGGTTACGCTGCATCCCAACGCATGCAGGAGTACCTCAGCAATGCTTAGGGTGGATGAACAGGAGGGAAGCCGCGCCTGGTGCCGCGAGAGAAAAAGGAAGGAAGAAGAGAAGAGGTTTAACATAGCCAAAAGCTGGGCTGAGGAGGGGACAGAGGCACACAGAGACTGACAGGGCAGGCAGACAGCGCCCTCTGTAGTTCAGGATATCTGGTTGACAGGTCTCTGTGTGACTGTTGTAGATGGGCCTGGGCAGCCAAGGGTAAGACGAACATGGCAGGACAGGACATGAAAACACAAAAAAGGTAAGGACAGCAGGTAGGAGTCCTACTGGGATTCATTCTCCCCCAGAACAACCCGAGCAGAAGATAATCATACAGTACAAACATTTTCTTTTGTTTTTTTATGCTTGAATTTAAGCATAAACAGAACAGTGCTTCTGCTTCATAAATATATGTGAAATAAATTATGCAAACACTATTGTTACATCCTTTCGAGCTTTACTGGAAAATGATAAGTTCAATTTAATTGACGGACAGATCATATATTGAGCTTATATTATGCTTTTCATCTTTTTTACTGAAAATCCATTACTGAGTTAAAGACAGCTGCTTTTCTGCCTTTACATCATGTTCTAGTTTGTAAAAACATCAAAACAAGACAAGCATAGATACACTGCTGTCTGCCCTAGGAGATGCTGTTGGTCTTAAAACCCTTCAGCTATCAAGTTGGAACTGTTCTAACTAGGGCATGTGGTTAGAGGCATTATGCATTTCAAAGAAAATAATTACAAACAACAAAACCGGCATGGATTACAGGGCCCTAAAAACATCTATATATCTACAGGTTTTTTATGAGATTAAACAATATAAACTGCTCGGTTTTCAAAATTTCATTGCAATAACAGATTTTAGCATTAACCCTGAAGCCCCTGTCAGACCTTGACGATATAGTCAGCCCGTGCTTGATGTATGAAAAATCTGGCAAAAACACTGGCATATGTTGGATAAGTTATGGGTACATTTTGTATAAGTTATGAGCACGCTGAAACACAGTGGCACAAGTCGACATACGGGAGTACGTCGAAAGATTTTGAGCATGCTCAAAATTTCCCGACGTATGCCAGCGTTGCTCATACGTGGGGCATAAGTCACAGGTAAGTTATCTGATCGTTGACATACGTTATGTTTAAGTTACTTATAAGTCGTGGTGTCCAGCTTATCCAAAACCTATGAGTACCTTGTGCATAACTTATGCGTAACTTATCAAGAACTTATCTCCAGTGCATATTAACGTATCTGACGTGTTCCAGACGACAGCTGAACGCGTTTCTAACTTACAGCTACTGTATAATGGTGTACTGACAGCGTTTTGGTGTAAAAGGGGGTTTACCGGAGGAAACCTTCAGTTCTCCTCCAGACTTCCCATCATACAGTAGCTTAAGCAAGAAGGTGAGTGTGATGGATCCTCCCTGTGTTCACACTCACGGCCATTACCAACAAACTTCTTAGCAGACATGACGCTGAATCTGCTGCCACCTCAAATCCTCTTTCTTTTTTCCTTTTTATTATTTAATCTCTTTCTTTCTTTCTTTTTTTTTTTTGTGGGGGCTAAACAGCAGCCAAGTTAATACCGCAATCAAATACATTTTTTTATGCAGTCCGGGCACCATCGGGTGCATTGCTGCCCCCTCAGGACACTGGCTTGGGAAATATCAAGAGCATTACATTGCTGTGTGTTATGCATAAGTTAGGCTGTCATTGGACATTAGTTCTGGACTCTGAAAAAATACATAGAAAGTTCAGCAGATGGGAGCATTGTAGAAGATTCTGGGATGTTAGGCATATGCTGGATAAATCGTTAAGGTATGACAGGGGCTTGAGCATAGCCAAAGAACTAAACTGCAGGCTAGGAAAGTACTTCCTCATCTGGAAGTTGGTTCCTGTAGGGGTCTTTTGGCATCTACCTGTAGGGGACCAAAAAAGTTTTTATGGATAGGAGGCTTGATGAGAATACACACAACAGTTTTTTTGATTTTAGAAAAAAAATAAAGACTATATTCTTTACAACTATGCCCTATTTTGCTAATCTGTCACATAAAATCCCTTTAATCTTGTGTATTCTAGCTAAAGGAGTATAAATTTAAGGTGTTCAGTATGTACCTATTCACAAAATGTTCAAGAAAAGTAGATTGAAAAAAACCTTCACAAATATATGACAATAGCTTATTGATTTCTTTTGCATGAAGCTAGCTGTCAAAAATAAACTCAGACTTTTATTTTCTAAAATAAACAAAGTCAATAGCCATAATAATGACAGTAAGACTAAAGAAAAACGGCCTTTTAAAACATTTGAAAATGAATGTATAAGTCAAGGTACTGAGAATCTATGGATAAAAAAAGAATGGACAACCCTCGCCATGAGCGCCAGCTGTCTCATTTAGCCTCATTCATCACAGCTCCCTCATGCTGCCTCCGTGTCTACATATATAGAAAAATAATGAGCTGAAATAATGAGTGAATTTTCAGTGTAACAGAGACTGAGAGCTGACACAGCTGATTTGACAGGCACATGTTCTGCTGCTCACCAGTCTCCCCTGCTGCCCACGTGGTGTGAAAGCAAGCTCAGTACATCTCCTCTGGATACTCTATCCCTTTTTTGTGCCTTTTGTTTCCTTGTTTGTCTTCCCATCTTCCGAGTCTGACTCTTCCTCCCTATTTCTCTCTCAACATCTTTCAAAGCTCTGTCGCTCTGGTTCCATCCTCCTCTGTCCTCCAGGCAAACCCTCAGAGTCAGCGGGCGTGAGTAAGTCAAGACGTATATAGTATCGCATACATGACACGCAAACTTCACACACACACACACACACACCGATGCATGATGAAAAGACAATTCCTAATTTTATATGTGTGCATATTGAATCAAAGTTGAAGAAGCCCTATGGTTGAGCACCTTACGGCGGTTGACCTAAATGGTTTTAAATATATAAGTCATGCAATTTTGTAATGTTGACTTTATTTAGTCTTTGATGTTGACTAAATAAAGTCAACATCAAAGTCATTGCATTGGATTTGTCGCTGATTTATGAAGTAATTCACGACTTTTCTTTCTATTTCTAATAAACTCTGGGGTTCTACCTGTTACCTGAACTTCCTTCCGGCTATGCTAAGAACATAGCAACAGAAAGGCGTCTAGGAGAACCTTTAGGATGAAAATTTCGACACTCTGTTCTGCTGTTTGCTTTTGCTTAGCGGTAAAGCTATTGTTAGTAAAACTAAGTCATCTACAAAAGAAAAGCAAATAATGTATGACAGAAATATTTACGTTTACAGTCCGACTGGTAAGTTGTAAATATTCAGGTTGTTAAAAGTATTGATACCCTAAAAAGTATTGATATTCAAATGCTGTATCCGAATATAAAAATAACTTGGAACGGTTGTGATAGTGAATACAAGTGTTGTTTGCATAGCTTTGCAGTCTTTAATGTTACATTTCTGGATTATTTGTACAAAAAAGAACAAAACCTAAAACAACCCTAAAATGCTAATCAACTGGACTATATTTGGATTATTTATGTATTTGCACACTTATTGCACACTATTTTACTAACAGAATCTGCGATTCTGTTGTGAAGGGATGCTCCATGTTGATTTTTTCATACTAATAAAAATATTTTTAATGCCCTTCATTATTTTGAATCTTTCATCCCCATGGTAAGAAAAATAGTATTGAGTAGCTACCATTTTAATGAATCTCAATATAGAGTTTACTTTTTAGTATCGTAACAACCCTGGCAAAGAAAAAGAAAACAGATCAGCTTCCCTTTTTTTCTAGGATTTATGTTTTACTGCATTCTTTTTGCAAAGTGTACTGCTATATGTTATATTAGCATTTAGCGTTAAATCTAATGAACCTAGTTACTAAATCACAGACGAAGCTGCATTTCTGATTCTCATGCAAATATGTAATAATCTAGAAATGTTACATTTTATTACATTTCTTGTAAAAAATAAATTGCTCATATGATTCTCACAACACTGTATAAGATAGAGTGAACAATTTTTTCAATTATCTAAAATCTGCAACTGCTTAACATTAGCCATGGTTGAGCAGAATGGGATTTGGGTTACCATTGTTCTCTTGACTAACCCCAATCTGTAAGTGATGTAAAACTAAACTCAGCCCTTCATCAAAAAAGGGAGAACTTGTCCAAAAAGGAGGATTGTAATGGATGAAGACAGATCACTGGAGCTGATAGTAAGAATAGATGTCCACTGTTTTCTGGCCAGCCATCTATCTGATTTCTAAGAAGCTGCTTCCACACGCCTTCATGCATGCTGCCCTCTTTTCCATTTACAGTAGTGCTGCAGCTTAGCTTAGTGGTGTTGTTGTTTCAAAGACAGGATGTGGAACCTCAATGGACAACGACACAGGACCAGGTTCAAAAGCTTTTTTGTTTGATTTTTTTAGCTTCAGTCTGGAGCTCTATAAGATGTTGCCTTCCTTACCCTCACTTCTCATCCTGCCATTTTATGTAATCATGTCTGCCACTTTCTAACACCGCAGAAGCACAACAACAACTTCCTCTGCTTCATGACTCTGCAGTCTAATGATACTTTTGAGTTTGAAGACAACCTTGCTCCATAACTAAGCCTGTTACCTCCTAAACACATCCATGGCCTGACAGTGTACCGACTTCAGGCTCATCAGTAGCATGCACAAATTAGATTTTAATAAATATATAGTCCATTCACACCATATATTCAGCACCATACCAATTCAACCAATAACCCTAAATCATTCACTGATTAAAAACACAAAAAGAACCCTATAAACATTCTCTCTGATATGCAGAAGGAACAACATTACTTACCATCCTTTGCCTGGAGTCCAAACAGAATGAAGCTCCTCAGCACATGCACACACAAACACACGCACAATTTTACACTCTCTGTAACTGTGAGAGAGCTTGAGGGTGAGGAAGAGTGAGAAAGAGAGCGAGGGAGAAGAAGGGAAGGTTGGACCTGGAAGGATGCATGAGAGAGCACAAGAGCAGCGAGGGAACAAAACAGTCAAAATGAGGAAGAGCGGCTGCACATGCAACGCTGTGCATGGAATCATTCACGCATGGCTGACTGAAGTCTGTGATTGTGCCTCTCTTTGTAAGGCTCTCTTTACTTCTCATCAGCATTTTAGTCAAAAAAAGATTTTTAAACACATTTCATTCATCTTTTTTTTGCTCCTTTTATAGATATATGAAATGACTTAGCTTAAGACCACGGCTGACTCTTATTTATGCAAAAGAGCCCCACACCTCCTTAAAATTTGAAATTCAGATAGAGATTGACAAAAATGCAGGAATAAAGACAAATCATGCAGCAAAGGCCTGGCTAGCTACACAGTCCTCCTTTGCAGTCTCATCACCCTTTCCCCACCTCCCACTCCCTTCCAGTCCCTTGTCTTCTCAAACTCATTAGCTCCCTTGTCCCTTTCACTCTCTTTTCACTCCCTCCCACTCTTCTCTTCCTTTAGGCCCTTGTTTTTCCTTACTCCCTCCATCATAAATTCTCCACACCTCCAGCAGGCACAGAGAGCAGAAGTCATTTTTATGAGCATTTTTACTGCACTGGAGGAGGAAAATTACAGGTATCTGAAAGCTGCATGAGTGTAGGGGACATAGATGCGCCTTATATTCAATCCGCAGTTAATACTGTCAGGTTCAAGCCATACAACAAGTCTTATCTGTTGTTTTTACAGAGCAGCAAAGTTCCTACTGCAGTGTTTACTTGTGCACTGCAGTATATAAGGGACCAATGTCACAGTTTATTCTTTGGAGACCTGTCTGCCTCAACCATGTCCTGTGCATAAAATACATCAGTATGAACATAAACCAGGTGGATGAGCTGAGGTAAATCAGTGTGCACAGGAATCTTTCCCTTTACACAAAACCATCTGCTCGACCGGAAAGGCATAGCAGAGTACCATATTTTTAGCATTAACCTTAAACTGCACATAAAAATATAAAACAAGATACAGATTTGTGTCAGAATCAATATACACTAATCTTTCTCTAATCTAACAATGAATACTTGTAATTTTGCCCTTTTACTGATTTAAGCAAACATTCTTTTTAGATTGATAACCCGGGAACAAAGCTTTAGTTTCAGTTGTGTTCATTTTGTTTTTATGTTACTTTATTTACATATAAAGTCATAGAGAGGCTAGACCAACCTTTAATTTGCTGTTTATTTTTATGTCTGGCCTGACTTAAGATAATTTATTTGGACAAATATAATTATAACAATAGAAAGAGCTCATAAAAGACCAATTGCAGAGCTTATATGAAGTAATTTCAATAGTTTTCTTAAAAAGTAATGACATAAAATCTTATTTCATTGTCTATGGCATGGTACTGTAAAAAAAATTATTTTATATTTTCTTTTCTATCTGTCTTAGTTCCATTATATACGCACGAGCTAGTACTTGATTGTATATCCAAAGTTTTTCCTCCAGAATGCATTTAACTTATTCAAATTTCATCAAAAAGGGAAGGCGCAGATTGAAATAGGAATACTCTGTCTCTCAGTCGTTGCAAATACTAAATTCCTTTCACTTTTAACTGTGAAGCTGACGTTAAAACAGTTTCCCGTTTATGGCTGGATTGAGCCTCTGCTTACCCCTAAGTTGTTTCTGAAAATTTTAAACAACTTTCTTGCAATTGATTCAGAGCAATTTAACCAGATGGTTGAAACTTGGACAATACTGGGTAAGGCATTTGAGAAGGCACAGACTAAAACCACTGGAAATTAGCCAATTTTATCTAACCCCATCTGTTCTGCCAAGAAAAGTGGTCAAGCAGGAAGGTTTCATGGCTAAAAATAGTTAGCATTTGATGTGCAGCTTGCTAAGAGACATTTTCCTAATAATAGCTTGGGTGCTTGTATGTGATGTAGTTTGAGTGGATTTAATGTCTAGATAAAATCAAATTTCTGAACCCTTTTTTTTTATAATCATTCAACTTTTATGTTGTATAATTATCTCACCATTAAAAAAAAAATACTTGTATGAGTCACAAACATGTCAAATGCCTAAAACAAATTTCCATGTCTACTGAACAAATGGCTTCTTCAATGGTTTACAAAAAGTGTAAAATCAATCCTATAGAATCTCTTTAAAGCAGTGAGACTTCGAGGCCTGTATGAAACAGAGAAGTAGAATCTCTCATTCTGGCTTTAAGATCACAGATCAGCATAGCCGACTGTGCTGACGTTGTGAGAGTGTTTTTGCTTACAGCCAAAACATAAATCATTCATCTCAATCTGTCAGATCACTTCACTCTGTCATCATTTATTTGGAAGTGATGATTCTTTCATCAGTACGCAGACTGGGCCTAAGCCAAACAGAATGAACAGTTATTTTTCATCCCTGTCACAGACAAATGTCACATGATATCCTTGTTTTAACTTCTGTCAAACTCATTTATGCATCAGTTCACTGCGCTATTCATTTTCAGCATTATGATTTCAATAATCTATTTAGATAAGGTGTCTTAAAGTGCGGTACTCTGGGTCTGGATTCCTTAAAATCCTCATATGTGGTTCTGTTCCAACACACCGGACTTACATGCTTACATGCAGCACATAATTAGGCTCTAACAAGTCCTTTATACACAATCTTTTGTTCCAGGCATGTTTAATCAAACACAAACAAATAGGATTCTGAACAATTAACCACAAGGACTAAAGTTTGAGACATAGTGAAAAAGTATCTTGTCAACACTAAGACCCCTTAAGTTAAAAACAATCTTAACTGTCTGCTTAAAATGTAACCTAAAAGGTATTTTTAAACTGACTGTTTTACTGAGTGTAACGGACAGATTGAAAAAGCCTTACATGGAAAGTGCCCAGTTGGTTGTTACCCTGAGCTGCAAGCGCACTTTGTGATAGCTGCTTTAAAAAGCTCCTGCAAAAGCTAGAAAAAGATTGATTCTCCACAGAAATTACTTTCTCACTGTTTTAGCAACTTTTTTCACTTCTAAGTTACAGTTGAGAAAAAAGGGGAATAGGATAGGGTCAGCTGCATCTGTTTGCCCTAAAGTCCTCTGAAGAGAGGATATGAATGATTTAGGACATTTTTGTGCTGGTAATTTAATCTATTTCTATTTATTTATTTTTGCTGTTATAAGGCATATTTTACAATAGTAAAGTTGATTTAAATAAGATTAAGATTTTTACATGACAACATCATTAATTAACATTATTTATTGATCTGATTGATGACAACAGGGTTCAATAATTAAGAACAATTAAACAGATAAATTTGCAGAACTAAAAGGGACAACATTAGATAAATAAAATATGAAAAGAATGAATTCACTGAATTAATTATTAATAGAATATAACAAAATATATTAATTACATGGATAAACAGGAAATTAGTAAATGAAAATATGGCATCAAATAACTACATGCATCAACGGGCCCTGACGTTTGATTGGTTGCTTTACACAGCTAGTCTTAACAACTTATAAACTACTCAAAAACAACTGTGGATATAACTTCATACAGGTTGCACCTGTCATTATTTGTGTTAATTGCACTCACCTACTTTCTGTTCATTCCTGTAGTACTTAAGTTCTGTTTTAAGATCCCTCACTGTCTGCTTTATGTTTACAGTCATTAGCCTGGTTCCTTTCTACTCCGCAAATTCTCCTTCTTATGCGCATCTTCATCTATCATCACGGGCCTGTTGATGTCCTGTTATCATGTCAGTCCTTCGCCACAACAAATCATGACAGAAAATGTTTTATTTTCCAAGACAAACCCTGGTTGAGCAACTCCAGCCTCCACATGTTCTAACAAACTTAGAACATGGTCTTGTTCTAAAAGCTTAGTTCAGAAGAGAGTCAGAATAGTTCCTGTATGGAGGAGGCTGCTAAACTACTTCCATATCGACAATCAGTGATAGCCCCGCCCACAAATTTCGACAACAGTTTGAACAATTTCATGGTGACATTTGCTACAAGAAACAACTACAATAAACACATACATTGATATAACTATCTTCATTCCTAAGTAAATGTAGTTTATATAAAATAAATAAATTGGACATTTTGTTATTTAATTGTGAATTTAATAATTAAACGGTATATTAGTTACTGATATTATAAATAAAGAAGCGGTCCAATTATTCATCATCTCATAGTACATCTATTTCAGATTTATTTATTTCAAGAATTAACGCTCCACAGATAAGATTGCAAGTAAGAATTTAATTTCTACCCCAATCTTTCTGGGATTATTTGTGAAACTAGTCCTGATACAGAACTGACAGTTTTAAATGCATTTCATAAATAATAGTAATTGAAATAAGACTCTTAAAGTCCTTAATAAAAAGATTCTAAAACAGATTCTTGTGAGTCAAAAATAATGAAGCCATCTAAATTTAGAATGGTAAAAGGTGAGCAAAGACAGATGTTTCTTTTGGAAAACAAAAACTATGAGATGTCCTTGCTGAGAATTACACAAATGGCTCAGGATGAAACCTCTGCATCACTGTTTGTAGATTCAGTAAAGAGGGAGGAGTGGATTTCCATAAACTAACTATGGCAATAGAGCCAAAATCATTAACCAAAAAATGCAATAGTGAAAGAGTGAACACCAGTAAAAGAGTTGCTGTCCTTTGCAATATTTGAGTCTGAAATGATTTGCAGAAAGGCTTAGCTTAAAGCTAAGAGTCATAAATATTTTAGTTAAAATTAGCTGCAACATCTGCCAAGCAGATGGGATGAAACGATTAGAACATAAACATCTCTTGAATTGTAAAAGGTGAAGATAAGTTTTTGAAGAACGCTGACCATTCTCCAAAAACTTCATCGAATTTAAGAAGCATATTAAAAATTCTGACAAGGTATTTAAGGGTATTCAGTAGTAGAATAGACAAACTTAAATTAAAATTGGCAAATTTAAATCACTCCCTGATTATGTAAATATTCTCAAGGAGAAAGCGGCCTTCACTAACCTTATTATCACCTTTGTACTACTCACTTTCATGTAAAACGATTAGGGACATCTATTAAAATCACCTATCCACCTAAATATATCTCTTTCTATAATTTAACAAAATATATAAATAAAATGTCTTTTATAACTGATGAAAAGAGAAGAAGAGCCTATTCCCTAATAGTAATTGTTATTCCTTGTGGTTGAAAAATCTTTCATTTAACAGTACCAGATAGAGGAAAGTTTGCCCCACCCTTGACCTCCCACAGTGAGATATTTAAGGGTTTTTATGTCACCCTACAGCATCTGAATGAGATAATTCTCCGAAACTTGACTGCAGGACCCATTTTTGTTTAATTCACAGCCAATTCTTGGTAGATTTACTTAAGTGTTTTGGATCATTGTCATGCTGCAGGGTCCAATTTGATTTTAGCCCTAAACCATCTTGTGTACAGATGGTCTCTTGTCTCCTATTTTCCTCAGGCGCCCTCTACACGATACAGTCATGTTGGAGTTTGATATTAAACTGCACAGGTCATAAAGCAGACACCAAATCCTTACGGTTCCACCACTATGCTCTGAAGATTTAATAAGGATGTAGTCTAGAAGTGCTGGATTTGTTTTACTCAAACCATATTCTTCGTACTTGGCAGCAGAATAATATATTTTAAATAATATTTAAAAGTCCTGGTTCTCTATGGCAAAGTTTGGCATGCATCCTGACACAAAGAGTAGCAAGAGTTTGTTGTGGGTCCCTTAATGATATTTTAGAGGCTCTAAACACTTATTTTAATTGCTTGGACCTCCAGACCTGAACATGTTGACAGTTCTTCAGAAGGTCCTCTACATTTAGAGTTTTTGCTTTTCAGAGCGGTGATTTATTTCAGATTTTTTAAGGTATCTTTAGATCTCTGATCAGACTCACAGCATGCTGCATATTCTTTCAGGTGACCTCATGCAGCTCTCTCCCTTTTACTATAGTGTTATTTTCATTTGAACAGTCAGAAGCATAGAAAACGTAAGGTTTAAATAAAACAGCCCTCTTTTTAAAAAAGCTAAGTAGCTATGTTCTAATCATGTGCTACTGATTCAATAGATTTATATTTCATTTAGACAGTTTAGCTATAAATAAATGTGACTTGTTTACTGATTTATTCCTATTATGTTCATTTCATTTTACAAAACATTTTAGAAAACCTTTCTTTGTGTATTGCTGGATTTTAATAGTTTATTTTACCAAATATTTGGGAAAATCAAACATGCTGTCTTTGAATGCCCTTTGTTTTGCACAGGACTGTGGTTAAAATTTTCAATGTGCTAGAAATATATATATTATTGAAAATATATATATTATTATTAAAATTATTAAATTTCACACAGTATATTAAGTTTAGCCAAAACCCAACTTGGTACAAAGCACTCATACAAGTAGACCCAATTACACATTCAATGGAGCACTAGCTTTGTTTGGAGCAAAATGGTAATAAAAAAATGCAACAATTTTTAGACATAATCCAAACTTAAAGGAATAACATGCGTCAACTATTCTATAATTCAATAAACCAACTTATGTAAAGATCTTAACACATATTGCTCTTAATAAAACAGGAGGCATAACCTCAGACAAATATAGAAACACTGTCAACCACCTTCTGAGTCAGAGGCGAATCTCCCATATGCTTCATTAATCCAAACTCAAGCTTACATAACCGCACTAAATGCTCACAGCAGTGGAATGGTGCACGACTTTCCCTAAATCTTGTGCATGATTCTGTGCCTGCTTGCATCTGTCTGAATGTGCACACCTTTAAGATGTGACAGACAAAGAGAAAATCTTGTAACATGAATGTCTGCAGAGTTGCTCAGTTTGTAATCTGCCTGCATTTGTTGGCTTTGTCTGTGCTACATGTCAGATGGAGAAAAACCATCTCCCTTAAGGATGGTTTTCTGAGTGCAGATTTGTTGTGTAGGTGTATGCATGTGCATGTTTCCTGTTACTGCTGTTCAAACAGACAGACATGGTTGGATATCAGTTGTCAAGTCTGTGCTCATCTCTATTCCACAAGAACAATCACAGGGTTTTTAATCCTAAAAATAATGAACTGCTGAGCCCATTCAACACATGAAACATATATAAGCAGTTATATCTGTGCAAAATTAAGTCTAGCATAACCTCTGGTTCATGCAGTGATTGCAGCTGCAGCTTTGCAAGTGCAGGGTTGAGATCCTCTACGTCTCTTCTCCTTTTTATACTGAAAATCATTGTAAATGTACATTCTCAGTGACATTAAAATGCTTCAGCAAACAGAGGCATTTCGTTTTGTGCTTCGGGGACAATGTGCACAGACCATCTGCAGCTGACTGCAACGTGGGAATTTCAAAGAGCATATGGCAGCTTGTGACTGGGAAACAGTTTGTATCAGGAAAGCAAAAGAAGTACGGTATACCTTGATGACACAATAACCCTCTGTTATCTCACTATGAACAAAGACACATGCTCGGGTACCCCTGTAAATTACAAATTCTGGGACGATATTGAGGGAAAAAAAGGCTTCATGAAATGGCCATTTTTGTAATCAAGCATGCTGAGGGACGAAAAAATAAGTAAATAATGGGTCCAGTTAAAGCTCCCCTCTGTCCAATCATTTGAAAATCCATGTTCAGCCAGTTAAAATTACCACAGTTGAGTTTGAAGCTTTTCTGCTGGATCATTGAAACAGGCTCTGATCACAACAAGCAAGTAAAGATAAAAAACAGAAGCCTAAAAAAGATTGACAATCAGAAAAAATCAGCAAACTAAAGCAGAGTAATTTGTAGGAGCCTCAAATTATACATTTTTTGTGGCTATTCTTAAGTAGAAATAATAGTTAATGAAGACCTAGTGAGGTTCTGACAGTGTCTGGTCTAGTTGACAGAAAACATCACTGAGGTCTATCTAGATAATTCCAGAGCTGTTACTGGGCAAACATACAGGCTAAAGCAATCCAGGAGGAATGGTTTAAAATAAATAGTCCCATATGAAGTTAAGCGGCAGTAACATTAGCGGAGGCGTGGTCAAAACCCCCCAATCCCACCAGAAGTTGGTAATTCACAAAATAACTATACTTCTTGTTAGCACACTTTAACCATTCATGTCAAATTAATCCTCCTTTCAGACAGAGTTTTTATCAGGAAATTGTTTAGTTTTGACCCTTTTTTCTCACCAATTACTAACATCCATAGACAATACTTCATCTAAATGTGAAATTAAAGAAATTCAAAGGTAAATAGGAGAAAAGTCTAATCATTATTTCTTTTGTTTAATTTTTCCAATGAGTTATCTTGAAGTCACAATATTTCTGACAAGGACTGAAATCATGCACCATTCTCCTTTCCTAATGGTTCCTGTAATTCAATCAATTTGTGTGTATACACTTTCATAAATAAAGAATCTACCGTCAGCCACATTATGCACCGGATTTATCCTCCAAATTTCAATCAAAGGTATCCAGGATTCATTTATATAAGCTTAACGTAAAATTCACAGATTTTATTCACGTTCTGATTTTGTAAATATCATTTCAGAAACAAATGAAACAGGATTAAATCTCTACTAACCCTACTATCACCTTTGTTCTACTTACATACAGTCAACATTTCATCAGACTCAGACTTATTTGACCTTTCGCAATCATACTGGCACCTAAACCAGACAGCGATTTTTTAGCCTGGTCCCGCTGCTGCATGACCTATCTACGCACTCACGCCCTTCCCCTTCTCATTTCTCTTTCTCTAAAATCCCATCCGTCTCTTAGTTCCCATGGCAACCACATCCTCCATTTCCATGACACCTGCCTGCTGTCCAAGAGGCACATGGAGAGCTGACACTGAGAGATGAAGTAAAAGAGAGCAGGAAGGGGAGTCAGAGAGGAGAAGAAAGGACTTGATGTTTTTAAAAATCTGTAGAAGAGATCAGTTAAGGATACTGAGACATTTTATACAGCAGTCTGTTGTCTATCCAAGAGAACCGGTGTGCTTCTGCTTAATAATATGAAAACTATGGAGTTAAAGGAACTCACATGGATGATGCTTAAGTAGCATTCAGAAGTGGCAACAGGCAAAACATACTAAGGCTGGGCGATCAATCAATAAAAGCGATTAATATAATTTTTGGTCTATGAAGATTAAATTTTTTGGAAAATCACAAATTTTGTTTTTAATTATTCCCCTCATTGGGCCTCTATATTAAAAAAAATTATTAAAAAATCTAACCAAGTCTATTTTTCTTCAGCAGGTAGGTGAGACACTTTGCCTATGGAATAAGACAATTACCATTTAAAATTAGAAAAACAAAACACTGTCTCTTATTTTAAGTGTATAATATCTAATCATTTTAGTTTAAGGGTAAAAATACTCATTCCATTGGTAGATTAATTTAAAGTTACATAATTTTTTCTATGACACTATTACTCATTTTTATATAATTTTTGCAGTGTAACTCAGATTGACAGCAGTTAATTTCTTGTTCTTAAATATAAAACTTAAGAAAGCAAAAATCAACTAATTGGATTTGGTAGAAAAAACTGGAGATTAAATGTTTAAGCCATAATGCCCAGCCCTAAAACATTCCCTGGTTATGTGTAACCAAACTTCAACCTTTTTTATTTTGTAAAAAAGTATTGTTAGTGTTGATAATAATAAAAAAAAACTGCTGTCTTAATGACTAAATAATAAAAATGTTAAAGTCTGTTAAATGTTAAAATCGGACACCTTTATATTTCTGGCTCACTTGATATGCAGAATATACTTGACAGTTGGAACCAATACCAAGTTTGTAATTTACAATTACAATTTCTTTGTTCTCATATTTCACAGATTAAGAAAAAAAAAAAAGTCTAAAACCTAGTGCTAACTAGTTAGCCTATATGTCATCTGTTTTAGCACAACTTAAAGCAAATAAAAAATAAAAGTAGACGGAAATTATTATTATTTATTTTTTTTTTTAACTCATTTGGCCAGTTTTTTTTTGGATAAAAGGTTGGAAGCAAAAAATACTCTGAATAAAACTGTCTGTGTGAATAAAACACATGTTGAAAAGAGCAGTTAGGGTAAAATATCAGAATGTATGCAAAAATCAACTCAATGACAATCATGTACCAGTACATGGAAGAGATATGTTTGTAATTATATGAAAACAAGTGTACTTTTTTATGTTAGAGTATAAACCTACTTTGGGCGTGGGACAGGAAGCGGTAGAGAGACGGGAGGTGGCCTGGGCGCGAGGGGACTCTGAGGGCGTGGTACTGAGGGAGGCTGCATCCCTGGGTAACACCTGCACACCCCGCGAGATAATGGAGTCTGGGATCTGAGTTTGAAAGAAATATAAACAGAGAGAAAAGGTCAATTTGGCAAAATCTAAACTAAACATACACACAAAGTTCACATAATTCATGAACTGATTTCAAATATTCAAACAGATAGACAAATATAGCCTCCTTCATGCTTGGGGGCAAACGTGGTAAAAATGTATTAACGTCTGTAAATAAAGCTTATACTGATACAAAATAACCTGACTGATAGCAAAATTTTCTTTTTTTTGATACTTTTGCTATTCTATTTATTTTAATAATGATTGGAAAAATACGCAAAGTAATTCTTTTTGTAGGTATAAAATGGGAAAATCTAGGTGTCAAAGAAATTATTAAAGGATCGACACATTTGTTTTGATTGATTGTTCTCTTGTTTTTTTCCACTTCAGAAAGTTGAATGACACCCAATGAATTGGGGACATTATGAATCCCTAATTAAAAGATTCTAGACACATAAATTATTTTATAAAAGTATAAAGAATAATATTACTGATCAGTCACAGAGGCCAATATGTTTTTTTAATCTTCCTTGCTCAACAAATAAACACAAATAAAGTTTTTATTAGAATATATCACTGAAATAAAAGCTCAATTCATTTTTAGGCTTTTTAAAGATCTTGACGAGGGCTTCCAATGAGTGTGCCATCTACAGCCATGAGAAAAAACAATGAATAGTTTTTCAAAGTCTTCAAAGTGTATATAGCATACTTCAATTAGAGGTGGATATTTAAAATCAAGCTATACAATAATATAAAATTCAATAAACAGTTTGCTTCAATAAGTAAAACAATGAAAATCTTCTATAAATTAAAAAAGCAGAGTTTCTTGTGAAGAATAACTTAGGATACCCAATATTTATTCCTACCAAAATTAGCTGATATCACAGACAATTATAAACATTTGCCCATAAGTAGAATATAGTTAAACAGCATTTAAGGAAGATTTGCCCTATTTAAATGCCCCGCTTCGTTTGGTGTGCTCCTGATTGTTTGAGTAAGACTGAACAGCATGGCGAGAAACCAGAGCAGTCTGATCCATTTCTGAAGAAACCTGGGACACTTGCAATGGATTGAAGTCTGAACTTCCTTTGATACCAGTTCACAGACATTCAGAAAAAACAAAACAAACTAACTGTCCAGATCTGGCCATCCAAGTTCGTATTCCTTTGAACTACAGGATGAACAGTCTCCAAATCCCCTAAATATCATAATCCAACCCAGTGCACTGCCTTGAAACAGTTGATACATGATGCCTGTACCATTCTGCACATTAACCTTAATTGGAAATTTGCAGGAAACGAAAACGGACAATCCAGGCATACAAGATAGACAACCTGCTTGGTTTTCCTTAGGGATGCACAATATAATCGGCCCCCTATCGGTATCGGCCTGTATCGGCCTTAAAACTGAATATCGGACATCGGCCACCCCACCGATATTTAACCCAATATTTGATCAGCTTCTGAGTTTCTTTTTTCTTCTTTTCTTTCTTTTTCTTCTTCCTCAAAAACTTATTTTTTACAGACTTAAAAACTTCTATCTTCATATGCTTATATATTGCCATTTAAAAACACCATATCAATCTCTTTTACTAATGAAATATTGCTATATGTCATCGTTATGCTACGAAATCCCCCGAAAATTCACCAAATGTTGCCAGATTTTTATATGTTGATAAATTGACGCGGTATCGATCTATTTTACTAACAAAATCTCACAAGAATTTGCAAAATATCAGGAGAGTTTGTAACAGAATGATGAAATTTCACGAGATTTTGAAAGTAAAATAGATCGATACCGCGTTTTTAAAAATCAATTTGATATCAACATATGAAAATATATTTGAGTATATTATTTTAAGTGTCAGAAATGGATAACAAAACTGCTATTTTCAATGACTACTTATTTTTGTCCAGCTTTAACATCGGTATCGGTTATCAGCTACATGAGTTTTAAAATATCGGCATATCGGATATCGGCCAAAATCCCAATATCGTGCATCCCTAGTTTTCCTTCATCCTGCTCACTTAATCCCGTGGATCCATCCATGGTGAAGAGTCTTAAGGCCTCAAAGCCTGTTGCCGCTATGATAAATCCATTCCAAATAGTTCTATCAGTAAGGAAGGAGGTAGGAAAATGATGTTGGGTATCTCTTATTAATAGTTCCCTTAGCATAAGAAGCTTAAAACATTCTTATCTGGTGTTTAGAACCTATATGGTTTCCCATAAGCCTTTGCAGGACAGGATGTATAGGCACAGCACTAACCTCACGGTGATTACCAATAAAAAACATCTCTTCACATGTGCTCCGTGTGACACATTGCAAATGTAAAAACCTTCACATGTTTTGGGTTTTATAATGGAGAGCTTCAGATATTTGCTACATTTGAGTAACTTGAGTTTTTTGCAGTTCTTTTTTTAAAAGGCAAATTTAGCTGGCATCATCAATGTGCGTTTCCAAAAATAAAGGCTGCCCTAATTTGGCACAGCAGTCCAGGAACTACACCATATGGTACCTGTGGACTGGCTTAAGACTAGGTGATTTTAAACACTATACATTCAAGAAACACCTCAGAAAACTTACAGCTAAAAATGACAAGTGGGGCAAGCATTCCTATGACTGATGTCAGATGCTACAAAATGAAAAAGTCTGAATAAAAGCCATTTTAGTAAAAAATGAAGAGACGAACTATTGGAGTGTTGGGTGTCCCTACATTCTTCCTCAGCTTGAAAAACATTTCATTGAAACCTTTTGTTTAATCAGTAAAACAAGGCAAATGTTGTGGTTAAAATGAAATAAAAATAAATTTCCAAAAAATAAGAGATCATATATAAGACATTATCATGTGAACATTTCTTATTAGAATGTGTATATCTTATTGAGCGTACAATTTGATCCCATGGCTGTAGGCACAATCCTCAAGTCTTTACTTAAACATATAAACCAGCCACAACAATTACACATTTAAGACTTTCTCACAGCTGTTGTCAGTCTGTGATGATGACGATGAAAACCTAATATTTTCAAACTTTAGACATGTTGATGAAATGAGTAAATAGGATGGATGAAATTTTGCGTAGTGGAGTCTTACCAAAATGAATCTGTGTCTGCACAATGAGTTGGGATGTTACCCTGACAAGAGAGCCATTAAGAGGGGTCCAGGCTGCAGACAGGACAGGACAGCATGATGGGAATGGAAACATGCTTTCTTAGAAGGCAGTTGTGTGCAAAAGTCAAAGTCTTTAGCTTCCAGGTTTATCTTTTGTAGGGTTAAATTCCAAATTATTGGGATATACTAATCCAGTCTGGCATGCATCACACTGTCCGATGGGAATACAATTTAGGGTTAGGAAATGGCAGGATGAAATAGATGCATTTGATGGTACAGATAACAAAGTACACACACAAACACATGAAAAGGCAGCACTTGTAACATTAACTGGCAATGACAGATGATTGTGACATACTGGACACTTGGAAGAATGAGTGAAAAGATGTCCAAAGTAGCAGTCTAAAAGGGACGCAATTATACTTGATGACAACAAAATAGACTTAACAACCCTCCCCTCTCATCGCTCTAGGTACCTTGGCAGCGATGGATGCGGCAGTGATGTGGGAGGAGGAGCTGTCCTCGGTGGATGCCACCCCGCTATCCTTCTTCTCCTCATCCTCCTCCTCACACTGTACACCTTTGTCTTCTGTCTGGCGGCGGGGTGAACTGTTGGGAGGCGGTGAAAGGGGTGGCGGTGGTGAAGGCAGGTCCTCCAGCTCATCTACGGCCTCTTTTACCTTCACCACCGCGTCCCGGAGGAGGTCGATGGCGTGCGGCAGCGCTGGGAGGATGAACTGAAAGCATTCCTGGAGGGGAGATTAAAAAGACCATATCTTTTAGCTGTTTCTGAAAAAAAAAAAAAAATCATGACTTATTTAAGGTTAAGAATCTTCTATACGCATGATTTGGTGCAAAACATTTTCTATCAAACTTTGAAATTCAAGTTTCTTATTGTAAAATCTACTACCTGAAAGCAGATTTTAAAGAGAAATGGCATCACCGTGATACTGTTATGATATTAGTGTAATAATTTTGAATATAGTTCATCACATATCTTTTTTACTTTTAGAAATAGTACTTTTAATAAACTGTAAACTGACAAGGAGAGCGTGACTTTAGTGTCTATTTACTTCAATACCCACGTTCTACACATCGCCGTCTACAGGCTAGATATCTATAAAGCACTTCTATTCTCCAGGTCTCTACATCTCTGTTTTCCTCTCTGTGTCAGTGTGCCTGTGGGCTACTCGGCAGCACTAAATGCTCTATTCTCCTTTCTCTCAAGACAAGCGCTAATCTGTGAAATTATTTATTGCCCTGTGTATTTTAAGCATTGAGTGGATACATTATTTATCCTCCACACACTTTACACTAGCCGCCAACAGGCTTTCATAGCAAGCTCTTTACTCCAGAATCAGTTGGTATCTAAGATATATATATCGGTTTAAACGTGATTAATTGTTTTTTTAAATAATCGTCAACTAACGCAGTAATCGATTAATTGTTAACTAGAGTATAGAGACTCCAAAACATGCCTTTAACTGAAAGAGCACCAGTCTTACAGCAGTAATACCAAGATTGTATAAAACATATGTAAAAATTATTTTCTTCTGTCAATATGCTCTATATTTTGGTTTTGGTTTCACCTGGTTTAAGCTTTGGCTATCCAATATTATTCGAAAAATGAATCATTAGATTCATGGATTTGCTAAAAATTTGTTAGTTACAGCCCTATAGGCAGACTTAGACATGTAAGTGCAACAGGCAAAATTACGGAGGAGGATTAGGGCCACTGAAAAAAAAAAAAAAAGTTAACTGATTTTTCAGTTTAATATGGGGGAAAAGTCAGAATTTTGAGAAAAAAAGTCAGAATCCTGAGAAAAAAGTCAGAATTCTGAGAAAAAAAATCAAAATTCTGAGATTAAAGTCATAATTTTGAGAAAAAAGTCAAAATTCTGAGATTTACGGAAGAGGATTAGGGCCACTGAAAAAAAAAAGTTAACTGATTTTTAAATTTTATTTCAGTTTAACATGGGAAAAAAGTCAGAATTCTGACTTTTTTCTCAGAATTCTGACTTTAATCTCAGAATTCTGACTGAATTCCGACAATAAAAAAAGTCAGAATTCTGAGAAAAAAGTCAGAATTCTGAGATTAAAGTCAGAATTCTGAGAAAAAAGTCAGAATTCTGAGATCAAAGTCAGAATTCTGACTTTTTTATTGAAATAAATAAAATAAATAAATAAAAACTGTTTTTTTCCCCCTGTGGCCCTAATCCTCTTCCGTACAAAATGGATCATTCTCAGCAATTGACTGTAATGCCATTAAGTTAACCTTTAAACCCCTTTTCTTTTTGTTAATGTAAAGAAGCCCTACTACTTCCTTCTAAACTGTTAACTGCTGCTCATAATTTGTCTAAAGCTCAGGGTAAAATAAGGCGAGGAGACCCGGTTGATGAGTTTAGAACCTGGAGACCTTTCTTATTCTGGTACCGGTATATCTCATTTTTTAAGGTGCATCAAGAGTGTTTATTTATGTTTTTAATCACTTTTTTTCCCCTAGAAGAGATTAACCATCAGCAACAATAAAGACCCCAGAAGCCATTTATATTGCAAATGGACGAAAATGAGAGAGAAAAGGGAACAGATATTAGTGCTATTCTTAGAGTGAGTCATGAGGGAGGGGAAAAGATGGGGTCAAAGAGATCTGAAGACCAACAGAGAAACTCTTTCACTAATAGGTTAATTTGAAACAACTACCACAGGATAGAAACACTGACAAAACAATAATAAGAAAATGAATGTAGAAAAATATAGTTTAAAAGAAATTTAAATGTAAAGATAAAGTTATGCCCTAAAGTTATAGCCAGTCAGTTCATTTAAAGGTTTAAAACAATTATTGTTAAATATGAAACACTTGGGCAGGTAACAATATCATTATTCCTGCTTATTTCATTGACATGAGATATACTGATGCACACATTGACAAAACTAAGTAGGGACAAATAAGTCTTGGCATATTTTTACACAATCCATGTACCGGTAAGTGTTTTGTTTTTCAACTTATAATTTTTATGGATAAACTATTTTACAATATTCTATGTATAGTGTTTTCAAAACTACTGAATGCAAAGGACATTTCTCCCAAATGACGACAAACGGTCCATGACTTCTGCACCTAAAAATGCACAATGAAAAAGCTGACAACATGAAGCATTGTCTGCCTGCATCTAGCAGGCATCCTTGTTATCCTTATCATACATAAAAGCCTTCAATGAGCTTCCAGGGCCTTTAACTTTACCTGGGATATGATGAGGGAGACATTAATGTGGCAGCAGATGGTGGGAAACGGGGCGTAACTGATGGAACGGGTAATAGAATTGATCGGTTAAAGCTGCTATTTAACTAGACAGAGACAGATTTGTTGGTCACTAAGACAAAGAGGGAGAATGAGAAGAGACTCCTGAGGAGGAACATGGATTAGATAACGATATAGATAGAGGGCAAAACCTATAGGTCCAAGCACTTAGAGCTGGAGAAGACAAAAAAGATTTTATAGATGAATAAAACATTCTGACATTGTGCAGATGACATTAATATCCACAATATAAAATCGTATATATGTAATGTTTATGCAAAAGGGGCATTATATTAGTCAATTTTAATAACAGATAGGTTTAAAGCCTTGCAATAAGCAAGAGAAAATGCCTAAAAATGCAACCATTGTTTAAGAAAGACCTCTTTGGGATGTTTGATGGATATTATTTACTCCTCAGAACAAACCAAGATATAATTTTTTTTTTCCAAACTGTGGTATTAGTACAGTCAGTATTTTATGCAGCCATGTAAAAGTTCATTTATAACCACCAGAAAACCTGGTGTTTAATGACACTTTGAAGCTGCATCAAAATAAAAACAGAGGTTGGTCTGTCTCTCTCTCTATCCTTGACTCATCCCATCATGGTTGACATGAACTCATCTTCTACTTATTGACCTCTTTCTTTCTCTCTTTACAGATTTGATCTGACCTGGCATTCATTTAAGCTCTACACCATAGGTTCCACCCTTCACTGGCTAACACTCTCTCTTTCATAGATATATCTGGTGGCTGGGTTTTTATGGTGTATAACCAGACTGTATGCACCCTTTCATCTCCTAGACTTGAATACTGGCTTTAAGTTTAGCCGTTTGGTTGGGTTTCTCTCCGAGATGAAGCCACTTCAGGAGCTTCTACTAACCTTTAATTTTCTCACAAATAGAAAGTACTCCTTTATCAGTGCTCAAGTGTTCCTTTCTGTCTGCTCAATCCCCCAGTTGGTAGTGGCAGAAGGCCGTTCATCCTGGCTCTGCTGGAGGCTTGTTCCAGGTATGGAGGAGTTTTCATCTGCATTGTTGCTATATGTTTGCTACTGTAAGTATGAGGCAGGGGTGGTTTCAAAATTCTTGCTAAACCTCCCATTTAAATTTTGTAAAATTATTGGTAAAATATGCATTGTCGAAGTACATAAATGCATTCATTAAACTTCATTAAATATGCTCTAAAATGCCCCTAATTTCCTGGGTCTGTTGTGCATTAGTCAACTGTTAATTCGACTCTCTAGCATCTCCCGCCCTGGAGCAGCAGGATGCTGCCATTCAGCCTCCATGAAAAATCCCTGTTGAACTTTGAGCCTTGGTCTATTGAGAATCATAACTTTCCTTAAAATCATACGTTGGTATGTATTTTAAATGGTATCTATTTATCTTTTTTTCTTTGCTTTTTAATCCAATGTAAACTGGCTTTGGAGGGTGGGCATTATAAGCTTCTTGCTTCTGCCAATACACCCTTTTTCAGACTGTTTTAATTTATGTTGTATGGACGTATACATAAACTGTCTTTATTATATACAGTACTTGTATGTCTGAAATAAACAAACTTGAAAGGTAAGCAGCAGGAAAGTAGAGCCCTGATTGGATAACGTGCCAAAATATGTAACTTCCAGTGAGGCTAAACCTCTTAGGGGGTCTGTGCAGCAGGGGCAGGTCATGAAGCCAGCTGCTTGATGCTGATTGGCCAACATACTTAAAGATTCTTGACTGACAGAGCGAGGAGGGTTTCCTCATGAGTCGAGAGGAAAAAGTGATCATTCAGTCAGATAAATCATCTTGTGTTGAACTCTTGCAGTGGTTTCTGGAGCTTATTATTTCAGAGTGCTTCACAACAGCTATTTTCACCAGTTATAGTGATGTGTTTTATGTGTTTCAATATTTTCTAATGCAACACATAACGTTTGGATTTAATCAACAGCATTGATCCTCCCCTGGTTCAGATAGCAGACGCCGCTACTGGTATAAGGGGTTGCTACAATGCAAAGGATCGTCCACTGTCACTGCATGCTTTTTTCTGCACACCATGATACAATCTACTGGGTTTCCATATATTAAAAAAAAGTTTTATCCCGCCTGTATGACTTAACTGAACTTATTCTCTGTAAAGTGCCTTAAGATGGCACTTGCTGTAAATTGATTGCAACATAGGTTAACATATTTGATTTAGATTGTTTTTATTTTATTTACTTCCTTTAACAAAAGACAACTTCATTATTTCCTACCTGGGAGCCTTTCTTGCTTCCTGGTAAGTTAATGATGAGCGTCTTGCCTCGGATCCCGCAGACAGGTCTGAAATTGCACAGCCATTGTCAGATGATATGATACAGACTATATATATAGATATATTTTCCCCTCAAATAAAAAATGTACCAGCAAACTCTCCTTACTTATGTCTCTATATTGGGCAGGCTCTACAGCCACTAAGATCCCACTCAATTCTATAGTCATGTGATTATATATCGGATATTATTCTTATCTTGAAAAGAACCATTTTAAATCAAATTTACAAACGTCACAAATAATCAAAAGAAATCTAGAGGTGCAAATATTATGAATTTCTCTCTAAATTTTAAACAAGCGTGTCGTTGAGTTTCTTATACCTGGAAAGCATGCCTAATGGTGTAACATTGAGGGATCCCATCAGCATTGCAAGAGACATCCCAGGTGCCTCCCGCTCTATCACCTCCTTAGTGGCCTAAATGAGAGAGAGACACACACAAACACATGCACGTGTTTGTTATAGTTTAACAAATCATGAGTCATTTTATAAGCCTAAAAATGATCAAACTGCAGCACTGATGATAAGTCAGACTTCTTTCGGACAAATGAAAAAACCTGATACAACATTATGTTCCTAGTCAGTCAACTCAGCTATGTCGATTGTGTTTTTTTTTTGTAAAGATTTATTCATTTAAAATGCAAAACATTGCTTAAGAAGAACTCAGATTATCACATTTTCTTTGTAAGAATTGTTTGTTTATGTTAAACATTTTAACATGTTAAGGTAACAGTGTGAAATATAAGAACATATATCAGAGTAATACCCTTTTAAATTAAAAAGCTCTTTTGGCCATTTGGCGTTTTGTATCAAATCTTCAATATTTGCTCTAAAATAAAATCGACAGTTTTACCAGTGACTAGTTTGGCTGTGTTAACCTTACTTACACTGAGGTTTATTTAGAAATCAGAAGACATAGATTTTAGGAGAGCAACAGGACCTTTAAGAGAACAACTAGAACTAATGACTGGGGTTTACACTGCAGCATGTAAACCTCTTTAAGAAGAAGGCATGAACTAAATAAAAGACCTGCACGAATCTAATCATAAAAATGTAAAAAAATGTCCCAAGTTATTGTTTATTTACAGTACTTAGCATGGCGGTTATTCTAAGATTGTTTAAATGACAGACAGCAGAGGAGTTGAGGCGTTTTCTACATACTGTATGTGGCTTAAGTTAAGTAATACTTCAAATGCAGCAACAAGAATGCATAGGAAATATTTAAAAAGAGAGAAATTCCTTTTAGCATTTTCATTTTTAACCCCAGAGTTAAAAGGAACATAAGAGGGATTAATGAGGAGCAGACAGTGTCAGAGAAAGAGAAAAGGAGAGACCAAAAGAACATTTAGAATACATTTGTTTTATCATAAACTCCAGTTAACTATTTATTCATAACATGGTTTATTTTTGTTCCATCACTTAGAAAGACAATGTAAGATTTTTTATTACTTGTTTGAAAAAAGTCTGAAAACCTAGTTGGACTAAGACAAACTAAAATGAGGTTATGAAGGCCTACAGTGATTATATTTAACTGAAGAGAAATATATTTTCTGTACATGGCAATGCTACACAATCTACACATTTCAACAACATGTTGACAATGACAAAGGAAATCTTGCATAGCCAACAGTGTTAATAAAAAAATAACAATGAATGGTGAAATGTGACCCTGCTGGCTTGTATTTAATCACATTCAAGCCATCAAATAAAGCAATTAAAAAACAAATCCGCAAATCAAAATAAGCAAGCTTCTTTCCACAACAGTTCAAGATTCCAAAGCAGAGGAGTTCAGCATCCCAAGGTTTTATTGCATGGGTTTTATGAGGAGAGCGGATATTTCCCCAGTGATTTAAGAGACTTAATCAATATCAACTCCTAATGTAGATAAATATACAGTAGATGTAGAAAAGATAGTTAAGGCTTATTTTCCGGCATCCACACTGCTAAGATATGGGCTGTTTAATTTAGTAATGGATTCAATAAAACACATGATATGCTGAATTTAACAAAAAAATAATAATTTGGACAAATCATGTTTCAGGATTCATTGGAGACTTAAATATTTGTGAGATATGTCGCTTATATGGCAGCTAAGGCTGCACTCTTGTGTTTTCATGCTATATTTTTATATATTTATCAATTAATAAAACTATTTTAATAAACATGTCTTTCACTGAGGTGAACGTTAAATTGCATCCATAATGTGTCATACAAAAATTATATATTACTGCACAGCTTTCTAATAATACATACCTGTTCACATTTATACAAGCCTGATTAAAAAAAAAAAAAAAAAGAAATCCTTGGAGTGCTGACTCAACTGACATGGCATTATGAGCAGCATGGTCACCAAAGGATGGTATCGGAGACTGAGACTAGATGTGTAACGATGTATTTAAAAAGCTACAGATGAGTTGTCTGATTGAACTAAATCTAGGTTTTGGAAAACCACATCTATTCTATTCTAGAATAGAATAGAATAAAGAATCCCTTCATTAGCCCAAAATGGGGAAATTGTGGTGGTACAGCAGCAAAAGGTTATAGTACTAGTGGTCGCACAATGTGCCTCTTAGAAAAGTAAAATAAAACAATTAGAGTATTGCACTGTACAGTGTTTTTACAATATAAAAAAGTTAATGGATAAACAGTAATGGATATGTAAAAAATAGCTGCAAAACCAGATATATATATTCAAAAAAAAAATGACAGCAGCATGTTATTAAACTGAAGTGTGCCTGATAAGGCTTGTGTCACCTCTGCTGTCACTAGATGTTTTTTTAGATTTAAGTATTGCAGAAAAGTCTTAAGTTTGGAGGAAGTATGCTCCTTTAAAAAAATTTACTAAATGTTAATTAATAAAAAATAGAGTTTACTTTACTGTATTTTAATTTATAATTTCATTTTATTCATAATTTGCTATATGTAAATCATCTTAATGAAGAGTACAAGTCTGTTCCATAAAGCAGGAAGAGACACAATTTGTTATGAAGTAATGCCATATAAACAAACTGAACTGAATAGAATAAAAAAAAAAAATCCTAACATCTGATAATTATACTAGAAGCACATATGACTCCAAATTTAGACAGAAAAAAACCTAAAAGGCTTTGCAGGCATGTTGCTAACAGCTAAGCTAAAGTAAATTGGCAGAAATATTCCGAGGCACAAAAATCACAGAATACTCAGCATGGATTAGTTTTACTTTTTAAAATAACTGAGAATTAACATTATACAATCATTACTATAACTTAGAATTAACATTATACAATCATTACTATAACTTAGAATTAACATTATACAATCATTACTATAAACTAAATATTCAGCCATAACAGGAGTGATAAAGGGAATACATGTTTAAGTACCACTGAAATATTGCACATAATTTATTAAACACAATTTTTATATTGACAAGGGAATCAGAGTAAACACAAAAACAGTTTTCAAGGATTTAATAAGGACAATAAGCATCAGAAGTGGGCTTTGCCCTATGTAGAGTTCTTTTTCTTAAAGATCTAAACAGTTTGTTCACATTTTTTAACTTGGCTTTTGCTGTCGAACAGAAGCTCCTAAAGAAAGAGGACCTAAAACTGATTTAAGAAGCTACGGGAGGGCATTGAACAGGTCATTCATGTCAGCCATCAATAGAGGGCCAGTAGACCAGTAGCCAATAGAGGGCGCCCACTCACCCAATATACTTGATTAATACATCAAAAAATAAATAAATAATCATAAAATTTAAATATTTAAAAATACATTAAAATATTTTTTAGATCTGCAGGATAAATATTTAATCTTTGATAAAGACAATAATAACGAGTTTAATAAAGATTGAAGCTATTTTGATTGTTGGATTGGTGACGTCATCATTGCCCATAGACTCTCGTTAAAAGTTGTCCATGTACAGAAGCTCCTCTGCAATTCAAAAGATAAGACCATTCTGGGGAGCAGCTTTCCTGCACCCAGAGCTGAAAGCAACTTAGTTTGTTATAAGGTATGGCTGATTGACAGGTTTATATAATTATTTAGTAACATGGCTTGACTAACTGCATGAAGTTCCAATGTGGTAACCTTGGAAACCATTAAGATAAACCCAATTTTCTCCACAGATGCGTAAAAAACAGGCCAGATAAGTTCGAATCACTTTATTTCTTTAATAAATATAATCCTCTTTAAAAAAATTCAGATTTTGTTTTAACTCACTATAATTCACTTAATTTCACATAGTGTTCTATTTTTGAGACTGCTTTTGTAATTCTATAACTTTTATAACATATTAATTGTATTTTATATATTTGTTTTGCAACTGTACACCGCTGCACCTTTAAGCCAAATCTCCCTGGAAAAACAGATTATATCTCAAAGGAGTTTTCAGTAAATTAGATGTATGATCAATTACAATGAAAAAGAAAAAATGTTTGAGTAACTTTACAATCCACAATGTCAATATCACACAATCATCTTAAATTAATTTTATCATAATAACCTTACATAAATATTTTATAGCAACAGTAGATTAGAGTACCTGAGTAGCTGGTCTTTAGTAATATTACATTTATATTACACACAATACATTTGTGAAGGATTTCAGATCATCTATGAAAAATATTAAGATACAACTTCAATGGGAACCTTTATTTAATACCACAGAAATCATGGGAAAGTGTAAAAAGCACTTAAACAAAATAAAATACATATAAATTCAATGTTGTCTTTGAACTCTATCATTTACCTAACAGAAAACATAGCTGATAAACGAAGCAACTCTACAGTTTTATTTCCCCTCTGACTATGGGACTAATTAGTGGTAATTATTTTTGTAACTCATATGTGATCAGCAAAAAGCAAGCTGCTAATGAAGCAAATACAGCAGCATGAGACAGGTGCCTCTAAAGACACTTTCATTTCAAAATAAAAAAAACAAAACAAAAATTGCCTACTGTCTGCAGTTGAAATCCTCAGACCTGTAGCTCTTAGCCAAACTGTCTAAAAACAGGAAAGCTCCTTGAAAATGTACTGGTAGTTCCTGCACTTGTTTATGTTTTGTAACATGAAAAACAAAAACACCTGGAATAACTTTGCTCACTTTCCTTTGGCTAGCTAAAGAGAACCATGCCCACAGCATGATACTACCTCCACTATGAGGCACTATGATGGTGCACCCATGGTGATGTGCAATGTTAAGTTTCCAGGCTAATTGTGCTTTGTATTAGGCCCGTAAGGTCTAATGTGATCAGATTGGTGCATTGAATCATATTTTTTAAGAAATGTTGATCTAAGTTTTAAATGACTTAAAAAAAAAAAAAAAAAAAAATCCAAAACCTGTTTGGTATTTTATGTAATTAATACTGGGTTTATCTTCTTTTCCTTTGTGCTTCTATTTATAATGTTTTTCCTAAATGTTGCTTCCACCCATTGGTGGTTTTAAGCAGCGGCCAACAGGGGCCAGGAGTCTGCAATCTTGGCTTCGTTGCTCATTTAATACACTAAATGATGTACTCTTACCTTGTTTATTTATTTTTTTTTTTGTGTGAATGTTTGTTAGTCTTTCATTTTTTGCCCCCATAAAAGACCCCCTGACCCCCTTTGTAAATTTCCTCTAGAACCACCACTGTTTCCAGACCCTTTAAAGTCCCTACCCAAACGCGTTGTGCTGTTTTACCAGATAAAATAGAAAAGGAGAGGTAAAACATTACCTTGGCAATAATATTAATCAGTATATCAGCAAAAAGAAAAATCTCATTATAAAAGGTATCTAAATGTGTCCATAAAGAAGTGCAGACATAAACCATCTGAAGTTGCAATGGTACAAAATGATGAAGAAACACGCAGGAGCATTTAGTGAACAGAAAGATTGATTTGATTAATTTGTGTGGAAACAGTTGGGATTCTTAAACACAAATGTGGATATAAAAAAACATATAGTAGGCATTATTTTCTTATTTGGTGGTATTTCTACCCTTTGACAAAAGAGCAAATTAGTTTAGGCCGCCCAAAATTTTAACTTGGGCTGATCTTAATTAACTAAATGTATAAAATCTTTCAGTAGTTGTGTTAAAATGTGTGTGGTTAAAATGTTTTAATCATTAGTGGGTTCTTTTGATTTAGGTTTTAAAATCTATCAATAATCTATTGTGTATTTTTGGTTATATATTGTTGAAATTACGCCTTTTTCCACTTTGTTAGCTAATTTTATATTTTGCTTCTTAAGAAACCTACCTTTAAACACATACTTTCTAATTCTTTTTTAAATTAAGACCAGACAAGAAATGTGAATATTCAAGAAAATGTACTCTTCTTCGACTGCAATCAACACATTTCTTCACCAAACTCAATAAATAATAATCATTATAATATTAACCAAACTATTCATATTTTTAAACTACCCATGATAGCCAGCTTTGGTCTGAAAACAACATGTAAACCCACCTCTGGTGTTACATCTCTCGGGGCGAAGCCAGTGCCTCCAGTGGTGAGAATGAGATTGAGCTCTTTCTCATCACACCAGTCCACCAGTGTTTCCTGTTGGAAAACATGCAAAAAGTTAAACATTTATGAAAAATCTCCCTTGTGGAATATAGTAGAAGTAGCAATAAAGTCAAAACGGTGCAGTGATCTTTACCTTGATTTCATCTATCTCATCTGGCACTATCTTGTAGGCTGAGATCATGCCCCCCAACCTGAGTGAAGACAGAAAACAGAGACTGAGCAAAGATACCTGGTAGGGCAAGAAAAATATGGTTTCCTTTATAACAACAAACACCAAACAATCCTCATAACAAAAAAGGCAAGGCAAGGTACATTTATTTGCATAGCACAATTCAGTACAAAGACAAAGTGCTTTACATGATTAAAATATAGGAAAATAAAACTGAATCAAAGCAAGTAGGAAAAAAAAAAGGTTGGAGAACTGGAGACATGATTAGACAAAGCTTTTATGAAAGTAAATCTGAAAACTGGTCTATTTTATTACAGATTTACTTAATAATATCGGGTCATATATATAAAAGAAAAAAAAAGGTGTTGAGTATCAAAATATATAGAACACAGAAATAAAAAATTCCTTGGAGATTCTTTGGGAAAGGATTTTCCAGAGACTGACCAGAGAGTTAGGGCTGAGAAGTAAACACCTGGCGCCCTCCCGTGGTCAGAAAGAGTATTACACTACCTTAAAAATGACCAGGCTGAAGGTAAAGGAACAGAAAACCCTTATGTAACCGTTTTCTTTTTTTTTTTCTTTCTTCCAAGAGAGCTATTTTGGTCACTTTAGTGCATCATGTTTCTCCTCTGTGACACAAATGCCATAACACCGTCCTGCAGCCAACACACGGAAACAGAACCCCTATATCACAGTCTTTTGAGATACTTTTGGAATAATAAATATGGACCTGCATGGAGAAATAATAAGAACAATGCAGCAAGAGTTCTATTAAGAAAAACTATTGGACTATGACAGGTTTTTGACAAAATTTACAAAAGTATGAAACAAACCCTTAAATGAAATATGGCTTTTTTTAATGAAACACTGCAGCATCTTTAGGATGAAAGAGCCCATCCACACACACAGCTCTCCCCTCCTAACATTACTGTGATGAAATTGGAGATTTACCTTCGCTTAGTGTGCTTTGATGGGTGGAGAGTGGCTTTTGGCAGCGCTGTATGCATTCATGTGTGTTTATATAAGTTCATGCACGTACGCTCGTTCATTTATGTGTTTACGCGTGTTACACCTCAGGAGAGTAAAGGAGCTGTCAGGACAAATCACCTCTTGTGTGCTCCTGGGATTTTTCATGCCTCTCTGTTTCAGTCCAAATAAAAATACGGTCTGCACAAATAACTGGAGTTCCTTCCCAGCATTTCCTTGGCAGCTCTTCCTGTCTGGAGACTCCAATTGCTGTGTTGTATATTGCTTGGGAGGGAGTGAGAACTCCTGAGTACCTTTTGTTGTAACTAATGGGGATCCCGTTTCTTTGCTACCATGTATTTAAGATCTTCAGACAAATTGTTTTTCATGTTTTTGATTAATAATTGAACAGTTTTCATATTTGCATAATATATCAATAGATCTTACAATAAAAATTAAGCACTCTGATATAGACATCTATGTATTGTAAATTAGAGAGCACCAAGCGTCTTCCTAAATTGCACAGATTGCCAAATTACAGAAGATGAAAATTTAAAATACTGTAGCAAAGAAATTTGCTTAATCCATTTTTACCTGTTCATTATCTGCAGTTTATTAACAAACTTATATGGTCCATAAGTGATGATAATACTAAGACTATACTATGCATCTAATCCTTTCACAGTTTGAGTTGCTGTGCCCATTAACGAGCCAGCATATATTCTTTCCTTAAACCATTTTACAAAAATTGGAAAGCAAAACTTTATCAGATAACATCGCTAACTTGATTTCATTTGACCAAATACTCAAATAATGTGAATTAACTAAGATTAAAATACCATAAAGTATTTTGAAAGGATGATATGATGGCTGTGTAGGATTTTTATTGCAAAATTCATAAACACTGATGCTAAAGCTGCTAAGAATACTATTATCCATATAGAAGGAGGTTATGTACCATTACAGGTTGACATGCCACTCAGCACTGAAGAAGGTACAGTAAAAACAACAATAGATGGTCAGCTACAGCCAAAATATATAACCGGGGACCAATACGTCATCTGGGATGAAACTGAGATAAAATCTGTTGATGTTATGAAAATTTTAGCATTTAGAGAACATCAGGGAAATTATACAGGCATCTTAGCTCTAAAGTACATGACAGAATCATGCGTGACAGAATCATGTCACGCAAGAGGAAATGCTTCAACTGAAAAAAATAAATGGTATGATAATGGAAATATTTTATTTGCTATTGAAATAGAATAGAAAATCCCTTTATTGTCCCACAATGTGGAAATTCTTGTGTTACAGCAGCAAAAATATTATAGCATAAGTAGTCACACAAACGTGGACCTTAGAAGTTGTATAAAGATAACAGAATAAGTGACAGAGTTAAGAAAATAAACAAATAAAATACTGTACTGTACAGTGTTTTGCAATATAAATCATCTGGAAAGAATAAATAACCAATATATTGCTGTCGTGAAAAAAATAGCATCAACAACAGAGATGTGCAAAAATGACAACAGCGTGTTATTTAAGTGACCAAGACAGAAACTGTGCAAAGAATTAGCATGAATATAACAACTTATTGAGGTTGTTGGGAGCAGTGGTGGTTATAGAGTCTTAGAGCTGCTGGGAGGAAGGATCTGTGATAACGCTCCCTGGTGCATTTATTGTGCAGCAGTCTGTCACTGAAGGAGCTCTCCAGTTCAGCAACAGATTCATGCATGGGGTGGGAGACATTATCCAACGGAGATGTTATTTTATATTTAGACTTCATCCCGGAAGTATCAAGATGGCATCACCAGACATCAAACAGGAACTTTCCAAACAGATAAATGGCTTTAGCTGTAGATCTGTAATGATGAGTGCAATGCAACATATCAATGCTGCATAGCAAAATGTATGCCTGTATGATATGAGATCCATTTGTCCAACTCTGGGCTAAAGTTGGTCAGTGCTGAAGACAGATTTGTGCCTTTGTTGTGAATGGTGCCTTTTTTTTTTCTTTTTTTTTTACAGTGTCCTGTCTGGCAATGTGGCAATAAGAATAATTGTCTTGATGCCAAAAAGAGCCCAACAGATTTTACTTTCGCAAGTGAAGCAGTACGGCTATTGCCATAGTGTTCCGCTTGTTTCATTCATATAAATTGCTTTATTATAAATATGCAGGGAGTTTTACAGATTATATGGACACTGCAATCTAAGTAGAACAGAAAAGGAAAAAGAGAAAAAAAGAGAAAAGATGAAAGAAAGAGGATATAAAAGGGAGATAATGATAAAACTTTTTCAGTCTGCTTCATCGCCTGCAAAGAGATGTAAAAAGAANCTAAATGTTGCTTCCACCCATTGGTGGTTTTAAACAGCAGCCAACAGGGGCCAGGAGTCTGCAATCTTGGCTTCGTTGCTCATTTAATACACTAAATGATGTACTCTTACCTTGTTTATTTGTTTTTTTTTTTGTGTGAATGTTTGTTAGTCTTTCATTTTTTGCCCCCATAAAAGACCCCCTGACCCCCTTTGTAAATTTCCTCTAGAACCACCACTGTTTCCAGACCCTTTAAAGTCCCTACCCAAACATGTTGTGCTGTTTTACCAGATAAAATAGAAAAGGAGAGGTAAAACATTACCTTGGCAATAATATTAATCAGTATATCAGCAAAAAGAAAAATCTCATTATAAAAGGTATCTAAATGTGTCCATAAAGAAGTGCAGACATAAACCATCTGAAGTTGCAATGGTACAAAATGATGAAGAAACACGCAGGAGCATTTAGTGAACAGAAAGATTGATTTGATTAATTTGTGTGGAAACAGTTGGGATTCTTAAACACAAATGTGGATATAAAAAAACATATAGTAGGCATTATTTTCTTATTTGGTGGTATTTCTACCCTTTGACAAAAGAGCAAATTAGTTTAGGCCGCCCAAAATTTTAACTTGGGCTGATCTTAATTAACTAAATGTATAAAATCTTTCAGTAGTTGTGTTAAAATGTGTGTGGTTAAAATGTTTTAATCATTAGTGGGTTCTTTTGATTTAGGTTTTAAAATCTATCAATAATCTATTGTGTATTTTTGGTTATATATTGTTGAAATTACGCCTTTTTCCACTTTGTTAGCTAATTTTATATTTTGCTTCTTAAGAAACCTACCTTTAAACACATACTTTCTAATTCTTTTTTAAATTAAGACCAGACAAGAAATGTGAATATTCAAGAAAATGTACTCTTCTTCGACTGCAATCAACACATTTCTTCACCAAACTCAATAAATAATAATCATTATAATATTAACCAAACTACTCATATTTTTAAACTACCCATGATAGCCAGCTTTGGTCTGAAAACAACATGTAAACCCACCTCTGGTGTTACATCTCTCGGGGCGAAGCCAGTGCCTCCAGTGGTGAGAATGAGGTTGAGCTCTTTCTCATCACACCAGTCCACCAGTGTTTCCTGTTGGAAAACATGCAAAAAGTTAAACATTTATGAAAAATCTCCCTTGTGGAATATAGTAGAAGTAGCAATAAAGTCAAAACGGTGCAGTGATCTTTACCTTGATTTCATCTATCTCATCTGGCACTATCTTGTAGGCTGAGATCATGCCCCCCAACCTGAGTGAAGACAGAAAACAGAGACTGAGCAAAGATACCTGGTAGGGCAAGAAAAATATGGTTTCCTTTATAACAACAAACACCAAACAATCCTCATAACAAAAAAGGCAAGGCAAGGTACATTTATTTGCATAGCACAATTCAGTACAAAGACAAAGTGCTTTACATGATTAAAATATAGGAAAATAAAACTGAATCAAAGCAAGTAGGAAAAAAAAAAGGTTGGAGAACTGGAGACATGATTAGACAAAGCTTTTATGAAAGTAAATCTGAAAACTGGTCTATTTTATTACAGATTTACTTAATAATATCGGGTCATATATATAAAAGAAAAAAAAAGGTGTTGAGTATCAAAATATATAGAACACAGAAATAAAAAATTCCTTGGAGATTCTTTGGGAAAGGATTTTCCAGAGACTGACCAGAGAGTTAGGGCTGAGAAGTAAACACCTGGCGCCCTCCCGTGGTCAGAAAGAGTATTACACTACCTTAAAAATGACCAGGCTGAAGGTAAAGGAACAGAAAACCCTTATGTAACCGTTTTCTTTTTTTTTTTCTTTCTTCCAAGAGAGCTATTTTGGTCACTTTAGTGCATCATGTTTCTCCTCTGTGACACAAATGCCATAACACCGTCCTGCAGCCAACACACGGAAACAGAACCCCTATATCACAGTCTTTTGAGATACTTTTGGAATAATAAATATGGACCTGCATGGAGAAATAATAAGAACAATGCAGCAAGAGTTCTATTAAGAAAAACTATTGGACTATGACAGGTTTTTGACAAAATTTACAAAAGTATGAAACAAACCCTTAAATGAAATATGGCTTTTTTTAATGAAACACTGCAGCATCTTTAGGATGAAGGAGCCCATCCACACACACAGCTCTCCCCTCCTAACATTACTGTGATGAAATTGGAGATTTACCTTCGCTTAGTGTGCTTTGATGGGTGGAGAGTGGCTTTTGGCAGCGCTGTATGCATTCATGTGTGTTTATATAAGTTCATGCACGTACGCTCGTTCATTTATGTGTTTACGCGTGTTACACCTCAGGAGAGTAAAGGAGCTGTCAGGACAAATCACCTCTTGTGTGCTCCTGGGATTTTTCATGCCTCTCTGTTTCAGTCCAAATAAAAATACGGTCTGCACAAATAACTGGAGTTCCTTCCCAGCATTTCCTTGGCAGCTCTTCCTGTCTGGAGACTCCAATTGCTGTGTTGTATATTGCTTGGGAGGGAGTGAGAACTCCTGAGTACCTTTTGTTGTAACTAATGGGGATCCCGTTTCTTTGCTACCATGTATTTAAGATCTTCAGACAAATTGTTTTTCATGTTTTTGATTAATAATTGAACAGTTTTCATATTTGCATAATATATCAATAGATCTTACAATAAAAATTAAGCACTCTGATATAGACATCTATGTATTGTAAATTAGAGAGCACCAAGCGTCTTCCTAAATTGCACAGATTGCCAAATTACAGAAGATGAAAATTTAAAATACTGTAGCAAAGAAATTTGCTTAATCCATTTTTACCTGTTCATTATCTGCAGTTTATTAACAAACTTATATGGTCCATAAGTGATGATAATACTAAGACTATACTATGCATCTAATCCTTTCACAGTTTGAGTTGCTGTGCCCATTAACGAGCCAGCATATATTCTTTCCTTAAACCATTTTACAAAAATTGGAAAGCAAAACTTTATCAGATAACATCGCTAACTTGATTTCATTTGACCAAATACTCAAATAATGTGAATTAACTAAGATTAAAATACCATAAAGTATTTTGAAAGGATGATATGATGGCTGTGTAGGATTTTTATTGCAAAATTCATAAACACTGATGCTAAAGCTGCTAAGAATACTATTATCCATATAGAAGGAGGTTATGTACCATTACAGGTTGACATGCCACTCAGCACTGAAGAAGGTACAGTAAAAACAACAATAGATGGTCAGCTACAGCCAAAATATATAACCGGGGACCAATACGTCATCTGGGATGAAACTGAGATAAAATCTGTTGATGTTATGAAAATTTTAGCATTTAGAGAACATCAGGGAAATTATACAGGCATCTTAGCTCTAAAGTACATGACAGAATCATGCGTGACAGAATCATGTCACGCAAGAGGAAATGCTTCAACTGAAAAAAATAAATGGTATGATAATGGAAATATTTTATTTGCTATTGAAATAGAATAGAAAATCCCTTTATTGTCCCACAATGTGGAAATTCTTGTGTTACAGCAGCAAAAATATTATAGCATAAGTAGTCACACAAACGTGGACCTTAGAAGTTGTATAAAGATAACAGAATAAGTGACAGAGTTAAGAAAATAAACAAATAAAATACTGTACTGTACAGTGTTTTGCAATATAAATCATCTGGAAAGAATAAATAACCAATATATTGCTGTCGTGAAAAAAATAGCATCAACAACAGAGATGTGCAAAAATGACAACAGCGTGTTATTTAAGTGACCAAGACAGAAACTGTGCAAAGAATTAGCATGAATATAACAACTTATTGAGGTTGTTGGGAGCAGTGGTGGTTATAGAGTCTTAGAGCTGCTGGGAGGAAGGATCTGTGATAACGCTCCCTGGTGCATTTATTGTGCAGCAGTCTGTCACTGAAGGAGCTCTCCAGTTCAGCAACAGATTCATGCATGGGGTGGGAGACATTATCCAACGGAGATGTTATTTTATATTTAGACTTCATCCCGGAAGTATCAAGATGGCATCACCAGACATCAAACAGGAACTTTCCAAACAGATAAATGGCTTTAGCTGTAGATCTGTAATGATGAGTGCAATGCAACATATCAATGCTGCATAGCAAAATGTATGCCTGTATGATATGAGATCCATTTGTCCAACTCTGGGCTAAAGTTGGTCAGTGCTGAAGACAGATTTGTGCCTTTGTTGTGAATGGTGCCTTTTTTTTTTCTTTTTTTTTTACAGTGTCCTGTCTGGCAATGTGGCAATAAGAATAATTGTCTTGATGCCAAAAAGAGCCCAACAGATTTTACTTTCGCAAGTGAAGCAGTACGGCTATTGCCATAGTGTTCCGCTTGTTTCATGCATATAAATTGCTTTATTATAAATATGCAGGGAGTTTTACAGATTATATGGACACTGCAATCTAAGTAGAACAGAAAAGGAAAAAGAGAAAAAAAGAGAAAAGATGAAAGAAAGAGGATATAAAAGGGAGATAATGATAAAACTTTTTCAGTCTGCTTCATCGCCTGCAAAGAGATGTAAAAAGAAAAGCACAACCAACAGACATGGTACGAGACATACAATAAATTAACACCTAGATACTATCACTGAAGTAGTATTATTTAATCTGACATGTACTCTGTGTTACCTGAAGATAAGAATATGGGCTTACTGTATGGAAGTGAATCTCTGAGTACCTGGAACCAAGCACCTGCAGTTGTTTGTGAGAGTGCATGGGTGAGAGTGATGGTTTATGAGAGTTGTGAACGGTTCCTAATGCAGCTGGAATAATGAATAGAAGCAAAAACACAGCCGGCAGACAGAGAGGAAAAAGGGGGGTGGATGGTTGGGAGAGGGACAGTAGTTTTGGCCTGAAAGCTTGGACATCGTGGCCAAGTCGTATGATAAATAAAAGACGAGCACAGAAAGGAGGATAAAGATAGGAAGCTTGAATAACAAAGAGAGGCACAAAGTGAAAAGAGTGCAAAAAAGGGACACACTTAACAAGAGAAGAAGTTGGAAGTGTTTGTGTGTGCGTGTGTGTGTGTCTGCTGCAAATCTCAGTGGTTGTGGGACACTTCCAAGAAGAGACCCATCTGCCAGGGTGATTTTATTAATAATACACGCTCTTTGTAGAAAGCACTCAAACTCACTTTCTGTGCTCTCCTGCTTCCTTGCTTCTATTCAAACACACATAAACACACACTTCATCCAGGAAAGAGACAAAAACCTCCTCGGTCATCGCTATACTCCCAGTAGTAACCGAGTTGAGGCCATTAGAGATAAGTTGTTGGTCCATCCACATGTAGGAAAGCTCTCAAGGGGGGACCTCTCAGCATGTTTGCTGATGGTGGAAAAGATGGAGGAAAAGGACAAGCTCACCCCTTCAAACCTCCCCCGTGTTGAGAGTTCAGAGTACCCACCAAGGTGTTCCACTCACACATGGTAAACAATATGAACACACCCCAGAAAAACGCAATATTAACATGTCTGTGGCTAACTTCACACTACAAGGATTATTTGTGGAATAAATGTCATCAT
>NW_015150490.1:260029-273404 GCF_000732505.1 Cyprinodon variegatus
CAGCCGAATATCACGATATATCGCCAAAACGATTATTTCCCACACCCCTACTTATGAGGGTCTGCTTTCATCCACACTGTAAAATGTATCCTTTACTATCTCAGAAAGAAATCCCACACAGCGATGAAAAAAAGCCATTCCTTCCAAAACAAAACAAGTCACAATTTGCAGATGCACTAAAAGGGTAGAATTTGATAATAATGATCATTTGTAGGAAAAAAGTGGGGTCAGACAGAGAGGAAACTAGTATCCCTGTGCACACTTTCCCAACTATAAGAGTAGGCGAATAATCTGTCAAGATCTTTTGCTGCAGGAGAGACTGATGTCCTACACAACATGGACGCTCCTTGAGGATAAAACAGCATGTGGAAATTTGGACAAAACATCCAAAAAACTATCCAATAAGTCAAAAGTGGCTTAAATGCAATAATTCAATGTTTCTATCCTGTGTTTTGGATGGGCCTCAAAAAGCTCTACTCTGAATACCAGACTTCTTCGAACTCAACATGAACTTTAGGACTTGTTTTTAATCAAGTCCTACAGATTAGAAGGCAAATCTACCAAACACTGATGACATAAAAGTAAACTTCAAAAACATTATCTCAATCATTATTGTAGTAAAAAGAAAAAAAAAAAAGAAATATTTCTGCTATCTTAGCTAAACCTTAATAGAAACATTTCAATCTTAATTAATTTAAATAGTCTTTTTATAAATGAATATATAAATACATCACTATTAATTGTAAAAAATCTTTGTGCTTTCAACTACAACTCTGCTTTGGTAACATGCGGCTATGAATGTTTCAACAATGAAAAGTCTGGCATAAAAAAACCATGTAAAAAATGACATCATGCCTGTTGAAAGATTTGGCAAAGAACCTCAATACTTCTTATGAGTCTTATTCTTTTCAAATTCTGGAATACCTAATTAAATTTGTAATGAATAACGCAATATAAAAGATGGCATCGATATATTTCACTAGTATGTTTTTCACTTTTTCTAAAATCCCCAAAAGATTGATAGCATATCTTTCTTTTTGTTATAAAAACTTACTTTGATTTTTTAAAATGTAATGTTTAAAAGTCTAATAGGCAGGGCAAAAAATTATATAAAGATAAAAAAAAGGAGGAAAATTAAGCAGATGTACAGATTTACCGTACATTTTACTAAATAGATCCATGTATATTTAACAGAAATAATTGAGAGACCTGTTACAGGGATTTTTCCCTCTGTCCTCATTTAAACCTTCCACATTACAGGTATGTCACTGTGTCCTGAAAGCCTCCAGGTTTGTCTTTGTCCCTGATCAGCTCCAGACAGTGAAATTAGGTCTTTTTTTTCCCTAGCTATTTTAGTTTGGGGAGCTTTCCTATTAAAAAGGTTTTGGAACACAAGTTAGTTCAGAACAAGTCAGAACAAACGGTTCTCCTTCAAAACCCATTCACTATAAAATATTACATATATGAACAAAATGTACAATACAGAGGCCTACAAGAAAAAAATTATATAAAAAAGTAAAGATTTCCTAAAATTACCATATTAGCTATTCATTTGAGCAGTTTAAATCATTATCTGACAGTGGAATTAGTATTTTTGTCCCCTAAAATTAGAAAAGTATGATTGCATTTGTAAGATAATGGAGATGATTGTTTCTTGTTCTACAGTAAGTGCAAGAATCTCATTACATTAGCAGATCTTTATACTTATCCAGTTAAAATCAAGTGTAAATATACTCATTTTAGGAAACTTTTACTTACTTTATGTTCAGTTTTTTCAGTGTAAACAGGAACCTCTAGTTGGACACGCATTCAAGTCTTCCTTACCTCTGTGTCCTTGAGTCTTATTGTTTTTTGTTCATCTCCCTTCTGCTGCCTGTTCTCTTTCTTTTTAACTTTACACCATTTTTTTCTCCACCCACCGTGCAGTATCCCTCCCTCCAAAATGAAAGCAGGCAGACTGATTGATTCCACGTGACAAAGTGTTCTTGAGAGATGCTGTGATTATAGGCTGTAAGCTTCCTGCGGTGGCACCACACTTCTCACCTGCTTTTATATTTTTTACTTACCCTTCACACCAAATGTCTAATTGTCCTGGCAGCTGTGACACATTAAACAAATAGAGTTCCAGCTGGTCATGATGGAATCAACAACAGTAAACAAGAAATTTAATGGAAACCATCAGCTCATTGTCAGATAATAAGTTATTTATTAAACAAAACAAAAAAATGCCCTCAGACACATTTAAGTTCAAGAAAAGCTCTAGAGTCCTGTTTCTGCTCTATACCATAAAGCCTGTGTGATAATTTTTCTTTTTTTATCTTTGTCTGTGTCCTTTCAGAGTCATGGATATATTAACATCAGGCCTCGATCTTTGTAGCTGTATTGACTCTGTTGTAGCTGGGACAATAAAGTTCCTATTCAAAAGCTGGATAAACAAAACAGCAGAGTTGAATCACAACCAGAAGTTGAAAAGCATTTTTTTTTTTTTCTTTTTTAACAGATTTTTTTTTTTTTTTTTTATCGTAAAAAGATCTTACTGGTTACACAAAAAAGGAACAACTTTAGATTGTTTAAAGGGAACACAATATAGGGAGACCTGCTGTATAAACAAATGCATATTTTACAGTTTCAGGAAGGGATAGAGCAGGCCCATATCATCACACTACAAACATCACATTTCACTGTTGGTAGGGCATAATTTCCTTCAAATGCTATACCAGATGTAAACCAGATGTCCTAGAACTTTCCAAAAAAGCTTCCACTTTATCTCATTATTAAACATTACACCTTCCCCAAAGTTATGGAGATCATAACCTTGTTGTTAGAAAAAGGGAGATACTCAATTGTCCTTTCTTTTTGCCTACACTAGATTTCCATTTAAACTAATGCATGGATTTCATATTTCTGTTCTTTGTCCTATTGATGCATTATCAACATTTGGGCTGCACATATTTGAAAAAGAAAAACTATATGTAGACAGTAGAACTCATGAAAATGACATTAAGAAGAAACTAATAAAAAACTTTCAAATAAAATGTATTTCTGCTTCTTGCTTATAGCAAACAAGGACCATGTAGCAAACAAGCAACCTATTGAGCTCCTGGAAGAAAATCATAAAATCTAATATTTATATATCAAAAGCAACCTTTAATCTAAAAAGTCGCCCAACTTTTTTTTCCTTTTTTGCATCTAAACAGATTATTTGTACTGCCTTAATACCTCTAAAATCCTAACCACTTCCTGACCTTTAGAACTATATATATTACACAGAGAGCTTGAATGCATGGAACTAATTAGTCAAAACTCATTGCAATCCACAGAGGTGTTCACAACATGCATATTGTGTACATTTCTACTCAAATAGCCTACAGTGCTTTAGATGCTGTTGTCGATTTTTTTAAAGCTTCTTGATGAGATATCTATGCACTCTTGGAGTTAATTTGGTTGGTCAACCTTTCATGAGAATGTTTGCTGTGTTTCCCACTTCATCAAGTGTGAATAATGTCTCTTGCTGTGGTTCAATTGCTGCTTTTGTAAAAAACACAACATTAAATAAGGCTCTTCTGCAGTGAAAAATTGTTGTATGTTTTTAAATAACCCTTTCCTCTGTTACAAAAATAATTCTCATTATTTTCTACAGTAACTGTGTGAAATTTAACATGTGGAAAAATGAAAAGGTGATCTGCATGCTAATAAACATGTCAGCTATCCTGTCTCCACGCACTCGTCATCATGTTTACAGCATACATTCATCAGTTGAACAGGAAGAATTATTCTAAGAGAAATTCTACTCTGAACACAGAAGCCTGCTGTTGGTGATGTGCTAGTAATTTATTATTTTTTTTCTTGACCTGGAAAGTGTGCTCCCAAAATGTTAAAATAACAAGATAAAATATGCATGTTTGCTTTGATGCTTATAATTGAATTACCCCTAGGGTTACAATATGACATATTTTTGGATTGGTGCTTAAAATACATTATTGGGTATATTTTACACAATGTATGTGCAAAATAATGATAATCAAAACTCCTACACAAAGAGTATTCTCACACCTGTTCTTAAATCAATATTTCTATTCCAATTGAATATTAAATATTACAAATATTTTACTAGCCTTACACAAGAGCAACGGTCATCTCAGCTGATCACTGTGGTGCTCTAAGTAAAATGAAGACTGATATAGATGCACAAATACATCGACTGATCAAAGTATTTATATGACTTCCAGTCTTTTGTCCTATTCTTTTTTGAATTGGTCAATTTGTCAAACTAAGCACCTTCTGGACTACAATACACTTTGGTACAGATTCTGTAAGTAGATTCTCTTCATTGGTGACCACCGGTCCGGACGAGAGACGCACATTCCAACTGGACACCACACTCCATGTGGAGCCAGTCCCAGAACCGTTGTCCATTTTTTCTGTCGAAAAGGGCTGCATCCCTCTTTGAAGAAGTTCTGAGCTGAAAACCTAGCACAACCTTGCTGGTATTGCATCTTTATACAAAGGATGAGGAGTTTTAAATCTCCGCCCGTCAATGGACCAAGATAGCACCCGGAGCATCCTGAGTTTAAAACTCCATAACCTCCGTAACCAATCATCATCATGTCAGACACCGTAGCCTGACTGCAGAAGGTTGTTTTCTGGCCTATTCATTAGCTGTTACAAGCTGTGGATTAGCTGTGTTTGTTGCTAAGCTATCAGTTTGCAACAGAAGCATTTTGCTCCACACCACTACTTGTTTTCATAAACATTCCAATGCTGTCACATCAAATACATTGTTTATTGGTAACTGTTCATTATTGCATTAAGTGAAAATTGAATGAACTGAATACTACCAAAGACTACGGTTACACATATGTTTGTTGTATTATGCTGCTTATCTGATTGACATCCCCTCAGTACATCAGCTGAGCTAATGAACTGAACATTACTAAAACTCTATCACAAGGACTAATTTAAACTCTTTTATGTATTCCGTATTAATACAGTAGCTTGCAGGGTTTGCAAAGTTTATCAAAAATAATAATAATACTGTTATAGGTATTATTATGTATAATAAAGCACCAATTTTTGTTTTAAGTTTGGCTGTCTGCAATTTATTTATACAGCTGTTACGGACTGTCTATAAAGGGTTCCTACAGCATAAGGCAAGTTAAATTTAAGACTTTTTAATGTCACTTGAAATAAAAATTTAAGACCAAATTTTCAAGAAACACAAGAAAAACCTGCTTGCGACAACTTAACCTAAAGGTTTATTTTAACATAAACCAGTGCACAGACGTTTCAAATTTTGAAAAGCTTCCCATACAGGAAGAAAGCTAAAAACACACAAATGACAGATATATTTTAACAATTATTTAACTGAATTCATAAAAATTTGTTTTAGCAGGGAACAAAACAAATCAGTTTTAAAGCCACAACATAACCAGTGCCAAGTCTTTTTTGCTGCTATTTTTTTTGTATCGTTTTCTTAGTATGTTTGGTTTGGTGATAAGTGGAGGCGTTGCAGAGACAAGGGTGGAACAAAACTGAGAAATACCGGCTGTTTCTCGGTAACTCGATTTTGACGATTTGTGTTTTGTGCTTCGCATGTGACTTCACTGCCTTAATTCCCATCGTTCCGAGCTTGGATTAATTCTTGCACAAAATACACTGTGCCTCATGTATGTTCCCTGGTACTGGTTTTAGCCATGGAGAAAATTCTTGGGTGGATAGCCAATTTTCGTTACATTTACACTTGCTCATATTTTCCAGACAAAAAGTTAATGGCACATCTCCCAAATGTCCCGCAACAACGCTTTCATCGGTTCCGCTATTGGGACAGAACCAATAATGGCGAGCCATTATTTTTTTTTTTGGATAAAAAATTAAAATGGTAAATTTTAATGTTTTATTTAGATTACAAAAATAAATCGTAATAAAAATAATCCTATTTATGATGTTTTAAAAATTAAGACCTACGAAAGACTGATTTAAGACATTTTAATACAAATTAAGGCCTTAGTTTTATTTTGAAGAATTCAATGCCTTTTAAGACTTTTTAAGGACCCGCAGGAACCCTGCTATAAGAGCTGAATTTACTTTCTTTGAGGTAACAACTTGAATAGACAGAGAGAAATATTATCCTTGTGGTTAATAATTAAAAACTGCTTAATTTATAAACAAAGTTATTGACATTCACTGATGGTTAAGACAACGGTCCAAAACGTCCAGCCACAAAGGAAACACGTTAATAACACTTGGTAATTAAGCAAACTGTCAGTTATAATAATTTTACTAATGAACATTACTTGGTTTTACCCTTAATTTGAATGACATATTAAAACTTCCAGGTCTAGTTACTTATAGATTCATAAACTACTGGTAAAATTGCACAACAAGATTTACAGGTAGCTATTTTTCAGCATGATGAACGTTATTTATCATTTCGTTTTAAACAGTTAAATTAATTATACTAAATCAGTAATACGGGCCCGTATTACGCGTGTTCATATGCTATGATAATTTAGGTTGAGCTTCTAATTTTAGAAATGTATTTTCTTCTCTTTTGCCTCAGAAGAAACAGGAAAATACAATGTCGTTTCATTGTTTCTGTTGCAACACATCATTACCCAGCTGGAAGAAAGGCTAGGTTGCGTCTTAACCTTGGGGTTCTTTCTACATAAATAATATACATAACCATATACTGTTCATTCCTACACAATTAGTCAGAAGTTATTTATAGCTGTGACAAATCAAAATATGAGACTTTTAATCAGACTGCCAAGACATGGATTTCTTTGGTGATCAAAACATGAGATATAGTACTAGTAATTTCAAAGGGTGACCAGATGTTCCAATTTGTGCAGGATAGTTCTACTGTTATCTGCTTCTGTCCTGCGTCCCACAGACCAAAGCAATGTTCTGCATTAAAAAGTCAAATGTAGGCACCTTTCAGCAGCATTCCCCATCCTGACCAAGCTTTGAACAGAGCTCTTAATTCTTAATATGTAAGGGATTTTAATATAAAATATGATAGAAGCAACGGTAAACAAGAAAAAGAAAATATAGCCACAAAGAACAACAAGTTGAGAGTTGAGGTCTGGTCCTCAACTTTCAACATGTCTACAACTCCCAGGCCACCAGTGATGTACCATCCCCTCACCACATCTCTCACCAAGCCCCCGACCGACTCAGACCCTCTGTCCTGCCTGCATCCCCCCTAACAGTCAGTGTAGGTGAGAGACCAGCTGAAGAGATTGAAACAGAGGAAATCCTCTGGTCTGGACTGCATGCCCACTAAGGCTGCTGGGGAGCTGTGCTGATGAGCTCTACGAGGTCCTCAGCTACATCTACAACCTGAGCCTCAGCTCGGGGGTGGTCCCAAGTCTCTGGAAGACCTCCTGTGTGGTACCGGTTCCTAAAATACTGCATACCAAGGAACCGGCCCACTTTAGACCAGTCACTCTGACCCCTCACCTGCTGAAGAACATGGAGCGCCTCATCCTAGCTTACCTGCGCACTGTGGTGAGCCCCACCCTGGACCCGCTGCAGTTTGCTTACCGACCTGACATCAGAGTGGAGGATGCCATCATCTACCTGCTGCAGCGGGGGCTCACTCACCTGGAGACCATCGGTAGCACAGTGAGAGTCATTTTCTTTAACTTTTCCAGTGCTTTCAACACCATCAGACCAGAGCTGCTGAGGGAAAAACTGGAGGACGCTAGAGTAGACAGACATCTTGCTGCCTGGACAACCAACTACCTTAACGAACGCTCTCAGTACGTGTGGCTGCGTGGCTGTCAGTAAGAGGAGGCAGTCTGTAGTACTGGGACCCACCAGGGCACTGTTCTGTGTCCATTCCTCTTCAACACCTACACCTTGAACTTCACCTACAGCACAGACAGCTGCCATCTCCAGAAGTTCTCTGATGACTTGGTCATTGTAGGCTGTGTTTCTGAGGGGTACGAGCTGGTGTATTGATCGGTCAACATCAACTTTGTGGACTGGTATGAGAAGCACCACCTGTGTCTTAACACCAGCAAGACCAAGGAGATGGAGATCGACTTAGGGAGAAGACCCCCAACTCACCCCTGGTGAACATCCAGGAGCAGGACATAGAAACTGTGAAGAGTTTCAAATACCTGGGTCTTCACATCAATTATAAACTGGACTGGACTCATAACACCGACGCCCTGTACAAGAAGGGCAAAAGCCGCCTCTGCCTCCTGAGGAGGCTGGGGTCCTTTGGAGTGAGCAGGCCCTTAATTAAAACCTTCTATGGCTCTGTGGTGACATCAGCCCTCCTCTAAACAACTCTAAACAAACCAGTTGAGAAAGACTGCTGCTGTCCTAGGCTGCACTCTGGACTCAGTGGAGCAAGTGGCTGAGAGGAGGGGGCTGTCCAAGTTTACATCTATCATGGACATCACCCTTAACCCCCTGCACCAGAGTGTGGAGAAGCTGAGCAGCACATTTAGTGAAAGACTTTTACACCATGTTTGTAAAAATGAGTGGTACTGCAGGTCATTCATCCCTGCTGCCACCAGACTCTACAATGCAACACTACAACGGCAATAACTTGTGAAATGTGTAATGTGCAATTACTATTTAATAACCAGTGCAATGTGCAATAACCAGTTTCTTTATATTTGACACCCAGTGCAATAGTTATATATATAAATATCCATCTATATAAATACCCATGTAAAGACCCTGTGCAATAACCCTGTACAATTATACTGCGATAACAAAAACGACGTGGAAGCACTGTATATACTGTAAACATCCCATGCACCTTTTACTTCGTTTGGCACCTTCTTCTTCTCTTTTTGGCTATCTGAGCTGATGTAACGAGTAAATTTCTCCACTGTGAGAACAATAAAGTCAATCAATCAGCGAAAGGTGATTCTCAGAGATTTATGTTACGTTTGCCAAAGTTATTCTTAAATTTAATACATGAATTTTGGATGAATGATGAATTAAAGATGACATGCTTTTCTTTCATGAATTTAATCACAAATATTACCATTATATATCAGCTAGTCAGCCTTACTGTAGCACTACTTGGAACTATACTCTCATCATTCCTTTCTTCTCTGTACATGTCTGACTACCATTACAAGACATAGTCCTGCTATCTGCAGAAATAGTCAGATGAGTCTTAAGTAGTTTGCTGTATCAAGAAGCTGAGCAGAAGCAGTCGGTTATCTTCTTTGTGGCATGATATGGAAACAATCATCTGATCTTAAATGTGTATAAGACAAAAGAGATGATTGTAGATTTCAGAAGAAACATAAAAACTATGCCATCATGCGAGAAGAAGTGGAGGTGTTGTAGAAGTGTAAATACCTCTGGACAACAGACTAGACTCCAGTGTATACAAAACAAAATTCTGTTGCATACAGCTTACAACAATGAAACAGTGAAATGAAAATTACCATTCATAAAGTGCAGCAATCAGACAGTGTAAGAGAAAAGAAACCTGTCTAAAAATAATGGTGCAAAAGGGCATTAATATGAAAAGATTAATTGTAGTGCAAAATAAATATGGTGCAAAATGCAGTAGACATTGAGGTGTGACCTATTTAAAAGATTTTAAAAGTTTAGCACGTCGGTAGTACAAAATAATGTTGCAAGTGTAATGCAGAGGCCAGTTTAAAGTTTGGTAGTTCAACAGTCTAATGGCATCAGGGAAAAGTTGTTGCAGAACATGCTGGACGTGCAGCGGATGGAGGGCAGCAGGGAGAACAGTCAATGGTAGGGGTTTGATGGCTCAGTGATGATGTTACGAGCCCAGGACACGCAGTGCTGGGATGAAGGGAAAGAACAGACTTTTCAAAGGAAGCTTAAGTCCTTTAATGTTTGTAGTAAGGTTATGCATATCTTCCATAAGTCTATCGTGGAAGGTGATCTGAGGCAACAGCATTAGAGAAAGCACAAGTATAGCAATGTTCAAGTCTGCTGATTGCACCTGGTGTAAGAATTATTTCCCTACTCCAACAGGACAAAGTAACCTATTTCTGGTGGCCTTCTCCCTCTTTATCTGGGACCAGGTTCCGAGATTCCTCCTCTAGCTCCTCAGGGGGCATTCCAAGGTCATCCAAGAGGCATAGTCCCTCCAGTATATTCAGGGTTGTCCCCCTTCTCCGGCTTGCTGGAACATGAACACCTTCAGGAGTAGGTGTCAAGAACACACCCAGGACAAATGTCTGGGCCCCCCCAACTTACTCCTCTCAATGTGAAAGAACAGAAGCTCTAATGAGAGCACCTTACTGATTGCAAACTCCTCAGCCACTTGTATCCAAATTTTATGGCCATGAATGAGGGGTAGGCGCATAAGTCTAGTGAGCACTTCCCCTTTTCACCACATCATACATGTGCAGTGTCTACAGTATATTACAGTAGAAGCAGTACCATTCCATGTGTCAATATTCTGCTCCTTTCTTCTACACTTGTGAACAGAACTCTGAGCTACTTAAATTTCTCAACTTAAGGCATGAATTAACCTTTGCCCTGGAAAGGGAAAGCCACCATTTTCTAGTTGAGATCCATGGACTCAGACTTTGAGTCTTAAAGCAGCATAGCACAAGTTCTAGAGTTTTTGCAGACATTTGCCCCCTCTGGTGACAACTTAAACCAGTCTCATGCAGTTGTGTGGGAGAGGAGAAAAAGCATTGCTGTCTGCCACTGCAACTGCACTTTTGTTTAGAGGTTTAATATCTTCTGAAGTAAGACATTATAAACACTGACGTTAAGTTGCAGGACAAATTTGATCTTTTCAGTAACAATAGGGCCAAACTCAGGTCCCTTTTAATTCCCAGAGCCGATCTGAGCTCTCATCCTTTTTCGAAAACTGCTGCAGTCTTATTCTGTGACAGAAAAAACTCTAGTTTGGCGCTTTTCATTACACTAGAGTATGTGATAGGGTGTAAGCTGAATTTGTGGCTGGTATTTTGTGATCCATCTTGAAAAACCGTTGCCTATGTGTCTCGCTAATCCATTAGTGGCTGCGGAGTCTAAACGAAGTAGCCAGGTGAACAAGAACGCACAATATGTCACACATACATGCTCACGTCTAAAGCATATGACCCAAATCACTCTGTGACAAATTGACAAATGGAGTCTATAGCGTTAACTGCAACAAATAGAAAATACATTTTACATGTTGCAAAATGGGTGTGTATGGAAAAGAAAAGCAAAAATTTTATAAGAAGTAGGGATGCACGATATTGGGATTTTGGCCAATATCCGATATTTTAAAACTCATGTAGCCGATAACCGATACCTATACCGATGTTAAAGATGGATAGATATGAGTAGTCATTGAAAATAGCAGTTTTGTTATCCATTTCTGACACTTTGAAAAATAATATACTCAAATATATTTTCATATGCTGATATCAAATTGATTTTTAAAAACGAGGTATCGATCTATTTTACTTTCAAAATCTCGTGAAATTTCATCGTTCTGTTACAAACTCTCGTGATATTTTGCAAATTCTTGTGAGATTTTGTCAGTAAAATAGATCGATACCGCGTCAATATATCAACATATAAAAATATGGCAAAATTTCGTGGATTTTCGGGGGATTTCGTAGCATAACGATGACATATAGCAATATTTCATTAGTAAAAGAGATTGATATGGTGTTTTTAAATGGCAATATATCAGCATATAAAGATATTGTGATATTTTAATGTATCAATATTTTTTTTTAAAGTTTTTAAGTCTGTAAAAAAGACGTTTTTGAGGAAGAAGTAGTAGTATTTTTTTTTTTTTAGACTTTAGAAACTCAGAAGCTGATCAAATATCGGGTTAAATATCGGTGGGGTGGCCGATGTCCGATATTCAGATTTAAGGCCGATACAGGCCGATACCGATAGGGGGCCGATTATATTGTGCATCCCTAATAAGAAGGGTTTGATTGCTGTAATGTCAAATGTCAAGACTATGCTATTAAGTATAGAACTGTTTTTCAGTCTAAAAATATAAAAAAACTAAACTATTGTCCTAATGTGTCCTGATGTCTCGAGTCTGAAAATTTTGCCGTTGCTTCTATTGCACCTTCAGTAGTTTCCAAATCAGAACCTGATAATACATTCACAAAAACAATGTGAATAATTTTAGTATACTGGATAAGATATGTATCCTCCCATATTTACTGCACTCTGTGTAGTTTGAAACAAATGACTTGTGTTCTCTTTTTATACCACACAGGTGTTTTAGACAGGTCACATGTTTGTCTAATATGTAATAGAATGTTAAAATGGGGACATTGAGGACAACTGTCCATGCTAGTTTCTTTGCACTGTGAAGCCAGACCCCCTCTGCAGACACTCCCACAGACACAGAGGCATCTCATGTCCCCCTGCTGTGTTCAGCATAAGATTGTGAGACTGCAATCCTTACTCCTGTTTTACAATGGCTCTCCAAGCAGGCCACATTGGGGAGACCCACTGGGACCATGCAGGTCGCAAGGAACAGCATCCAAAGACTTGTAAATGCAAAGTGGACCTGGCGGTGAAACTCCGAAAAAGGATTCTGCCATACAGAGTTTCTGTATTTCTCTCTCAGGAATGATTTGGTGGTAGCAAAGTCTGGAACCATGAAGTATCTAAAAGGACAAGTGGGTCCTGGCCATCTGAACACAGACCCATTCAACAAAAGATTTTATACTTCAAAGCCTTGGATAAGATCTTCACCATTCATATTGTACAATCCTTTGCCATTGGGATTTTAATAGTTTTCAACTCTACCTTTTGGATGAACTAAGGCTAGCCCTTATCAATATCAGTACCTTCCACATTTGTTATTTCCTCAAAAAGCATTGCTTAAACTTTTAGGAAATGCATTCATGGAAAACCATGTCAATCAATTTTTTTTTTTTTTGGATAATTTAACAATAAGCATTAAACATGCAAAGTTTTTTTTCTCCTTCTCAAGAGATATTTTTGGTCTTTTAGTATCACTCTTTCACTTAAGGAACACACAAAGATGCAGACGTGCATCTCTTTGTGAGTGTAGCACAGATTTAAAAGAGCTTTGAGTTGGATTAAATGATTATGTGCATAAAGGTTCTTTTTTCTTTTCCGCTCAATGTTAAAATGTTGAAAAAAAAGATGGCAGGACTCACAAGGAGGGGTCATGGACGAGATCTTTGAGGTTGATGCCACTGCGGTCCTCAGCTAGGTTCCGATAACAGCTGTCACTCACTGAAAGACAGAGAAAAATTGTGAAATGTTAGTTGCCGTAAAGACCCAGTGCAATACACAAGCAGCAAGACATGCTGCACTATGATATAAAAAATAAGGAATGATTCACTGCTATGCCACAGAACTTTTCTGTGAAAATCCATAGATAGATTGATAGATCAATCAATCGATAGATAGA
>NW_015150490.1:274329-299625 GCF_000732505.1 Cyprinodon variegatus
TCCATCCATCCATCCATCCATCCATCCATCCATCCATCCATCCATCCATCCATCCATCTTCAGAGTCCTCACTCCTGCTAAGGGAATGCTGAGGCATTCCCAGAACAGCCAGGAGATGTAATCTTTTCAGCAAATCCTTAGTCTACCCGGAGGACTCCCCCTGAGGGACTTTTCCATAACACGTCCCTATGGAACAAAAGCACACAGGAATGTGCGTGTGCTCAAGATCACTTGAAGGTCCAGAGGAAGCTGGACTCCTTAATGTTAAAATGAATAGACATGAGGAGTGACTCAAGGCTTTTGCACCAGCATGTTCCTTTATTATTCCAAAACTCCATATAAAAAATGAAACCCCCCCCCCAAAAAAACCCCCAACTAAAACCAAGTTAGAATTTTATATTAAAAACTTCCCAAGCTTATAGCCGTGCAGTTTATATGTACAAACACACACACATACTAGAGGTTTCACAATACTTAAATGTCATACTACTTTAGATATTGAAACCCGGGAAAGAATTTGATACCAGATAACATTTTCGATGCTATAGGGATAAAAAAAAAAGACAAATAGTTAAATGCCATAATGTTCTCTTATAAACAAGAGAAACTGGACTTTTGTAATGATAACACCATGCTTTCTCAACGGAATTGCAGATGCTAGTTAGAAAAGTGTGCAAATTAATGCAAAAATTGGTAAACCAAATTTGACACAATAGAGAATGTGCCTTCAATTGCTTTACACCATTGCATCAGACACTTTGCATTACAATTGGATGCCATGGAGCAGTCTATACACTTCTTAAACAAATCTGGGTAGCCCCATGCTCGCCTTGGCACAGTCAGTGTGGCCTACCTCTTCATGGTTAAGTTGCTTTCATCCCACAATGTAATATGTCTCCACTTGGTTAGAGTACTAATGATTGTTGATAGTGGAATATTTAGAAGCAAAGAAGCATCTCATAACCGTATTTGCTGAGCTAGTGTAACAAGCGGGAATTCACTGAGCTGCTGAGAGTAACCCATTCTTTGCAAAAAGGTTTACAGAACCAGTGTGCCTAGGTGCTTGATTTATACAACTATAGCCATAAAAGTGTTTGGGAACCCAGCTTTCAATGATTTGGATGGGTGAGTGAATATTCTGGCAACATACAACATATACAAAGATCATAAATGACCAAATACTGCTTTTGCTTTTGGTGCTGTGCCACAGATGAATGTCACCGGCACCAGAAATACACAATTCATAATTCAGTCATTTCAGCACACCGTTATTGTCTCTAAGCATTCCTTGTAAAGCCACAGCTGCCCCTGGACTACAGTGCAGGTGTGAGTCATCATGGGGATTACAGTCATATGGAGAGACAAATAACTTGAAATGCTGAGACAGAAGAAGTGAAGAGTAAGACTGACAGTTAAAGATAATGAATTGAGGAGTGATCTGAGGGGATGACACAAGAGAGGACATGCTTCTTTTAGTATAGATCTAAACCAGCTGGGTTTAGAGAATGTTTGCATTAGTGTGGGGGATTTAACCAAAAATGTTGATGTGCTAGAAGCAGTCAAGACTGAAAATGTCATGATGCTGCTCAAATGAAGTGCTATGATCCACGAATGAGATGAAAGGGGTGAAGGGTTGGGAATGGGTAAAGATAGAAGGGTGTACAAAATTAGAGTGAGCTGGCCAACGAGGCATACAGGCAGACAGCAAAGGATGGTAAAGATGGCGGTGAGAGATTATGGGAAACATGTTAAAGAAGAAAAGATCGCAGGAAGAGAAAGTTTTCTGAAACCAAAGGGGTGTTAAAAACAAGACACTGCAGATGGGGCAGCTTTGAGCAGAGAGAGATAAACACAGGGAGCTGGATGTTGTTCTTGGCCTTGGCAAATAAATCGGAAAGTGCTGACATATGCACACCTAGTCAAATTAAAGAGAGGATGAAACAATTTAAATTGAAAGACTGCTGTAAAGGGTGGGGGCAAGCTTTAAAAAAGGGTTAAGGGAGGAGAGTAAATGGGGATTCAAACACATAAAATATACCTTTGCTCTGGTGGGCCACTGCTGCATATATCCATGTGCATGTGTATATTTTTATGGGGAGGAAACTTCTTTCAAGACTGCAGTATTCCTTACAAGCACGCACACTCAGAGCCTTCCTCAGTCTTTCTCTCGAAGCTACCCCTTGATCTAAAAATAGCCGCTCCTCTCTCCTACAAGAGGCAGCAACCATTCTGAACCAATCAACACGGTCTGTCAAAGGCATCGGTATCCACCACCCCTTTGCGTGTGTGTTTGTGCATGTTGCTGTTCGCCCACACATGTGCAACAAGAGGGAACTCCTAACTGAAGGTAATAAAACTGCCCTCCCCTGCTGCAAAGCAATCCCTTCTAGAAAACAATAGCTGGGAAATAAAACAGAAATTGAGAGAAGGAAAAGAGCAAACCAAAAAAGAAGGGAAAATAAGAGAGAGTGGAGTAGAGAAACAGGAAGATTTGGCTGCAGTGGAAACAGGCTTCAAAGGAATATTAATGTGATCCTGTGCAAGAGCTGAAGACAGAGGAAGAGACGAAGGTGGGAGAAATGGAGGAAGGAAAACCAGAGGAAAAGAATTTATGATGCTGCACCCTCCCACATTGCTCTCTCTGGCTTTGCACCTTTCTACAGGTGAACCTGCAGTTTATATAGATGTCCATTGCATCCTCTTGAAAACGGCATAACCTTGATTCATTTCAATAAAACTTAATCTCACTCAGATCTGCTTCTAAACGTAAAATCTTGACAAAAATACAACATATCCTCAGTCAATTCAGGGTTATTTTTGTGTGAATAATGAGGTCTTTACCAAACCCCATTAAATTCTCTACTGGGATTATTCAAAAACAACATTTTGAAAGATGTATCTGCAGCTGCCTTAAGATTAAACCCCATCATTGAAGTCCGATTAGTATTTGGCTTTAACTAGGCTAGGGGTGAGCGGTCCTGGTCCTTCTGACCTAATGTTCAGCCTGTTTAAGGTAGTCTCCTACCTCAACAAACCTGACTCACATAGAAGGGAGATTTACAGGACTCTGTAATTCTCAATGGCTGCAGAGGAGAAAATGTAATTTTCCCAGAAATGTAAGTGCTGCTCCCTTTGCCTTCCACCTGCCTATCTCCAGAAGTCAAGCTGAGAGGTAACTGGAGACACTGAATTGCAACAAGGCTCCAGGTCCAGTTAGTGTCAGCCCATAGGCGCAGAATGTAGAAGCTCTTTGGGATTCTACAGCACCTCTTCAACTGCCTGACCCAGAAGACTGTACCAGGAATGTGGAAGACCTCCTGCCTTGTACCGGTGCCAAAGAAATCTGAGCCAAAAGTCTTCAATGACTATAGACCTCTTGCACTGACATCCCACATTGTGGAGGTTCTTGAGGGGGTCATCTTGGTCCACCTGAGCAAGCAAACAAGCAGCTATCAGGACTCCCTACAGTTTCCTTATAGCTGTAAAGTTGGAGTTAAAGATGCCATTAAACACTTGCTTCAACAAACTGAATGTAATTTAGAAAAGACAGACATAATGGTGACAATCATGCTCTTTTATTTCTCCAGCGCATGTAACATGACTATTTACTTTGTCAGAAACTCCAAAAGACTAAGGTGGAGGCATCAACAATTGCCTGTTGAACCTTCAATATGTGAGACCAAAAGTTCAACTCTCTTACCAGGTAGTCAGCATCTCAGGAGCACTGCAGGGAACAGTACTCTCACCATTCCCTTTTAATTTGTACACCTCTAACTCTCAGTAAAAGACAGACTCCTGTCACCTACAAAAATACTCGGATGACTTAACAATAATTTTTTGTATCATGGATGAGCAAGAAACTGAGTACAGGGAGTTGGTGAACTGGTTTATTGCATGGTGTGGAGACAATCATCTGATCCTGAATGTGAACATCAGAGATAAATGAAGATTTCAGAAGAAACAGGAACATGTCAAATGTATTTACCACCATGGGAGAAGAAAGGAAGATGGTGGAGTGTAAATACCTTGGTGCTGAAACAGAAAATAGACTCAAATACAGAGTTAACTGTGAAGCTGTCTACAATAAGGGACAGAGAAGACTGTAATCCAAGTCAAACAAATTTAATAAGTTAAAAAACCCTTGACAAAAAAGTGAAACACAACTAACCTAAGCAACTAAGTACAAATGGATCAACAAATTTAAAAAATGTTAAAAAGCATATCCATAATCATAAATAATACAATGTTATCAGAGTTTGATATGTATTATATATATATGAGAACCAAAGTTTATCTTGAAGATTGTGGAATAAGGTCAAATTAGATTTTTTTTTTTATTCTTTATTTTTGAGGTATTGAGAAGATTACAAAAGCACAGTTTCAGTCTGTGATCAGATACATTCCTTTTTCTTACATTTCCAATTATGAGAGCAATACAAAACAAACAAAAAGCAACAAAAACAAAGTAAAACAAAAAAGGTGAACAAGGGGGTATTATTTAGGAGAGACATGCATTTATATATAACTAAGTATATTATATTGTGAATAGACATCTCCTGAAGGATGAAGCCTTTCTTTTTAAATTCTCAACAATTTACTGCATATTGTGTTTGGTTGACATATGACATCCATTTGGACCACAAGATGATAAAGGTCAAATTAGATTTTAAACTAATTTAAAACAATGGGATACATTCAAATCAATTCAAAAAGCAAACCCAAGGAGGTAAATAAAATACAATTTAGTAAAATAATATTTTCTCTAATGTTTTTCCTAATCAGAGATCAATTACCGTGTTCCGGAATGATTCAAAAGTAAGGCCTAACTGGCTTCTTTAGCCTTGGCTAATGAAAAAATAGAGCTAGAAGCTTAAACAATGTTTAAAATAACTCTTTTGATCATATTTTGAATGGTTTTAATGTGCATATAAGGAAACATATAAAGGTTAATGTTAGCTGGTCTTTAATTTCTTTACTTGTTTTTAATATTAGATATAACTAATTTAAAAAATGCATTTGCAACGACCAACTTATTTCATGACATTTCTTGATTTGTTTTTTTAAAAATTGCATTATTGTTAGAATTCTAGTTGTAGAAATAGGAGACTGTGAGATGTGGTAAAATTGGTGAGGTTGTACCAAGTTTGAATGTCACAAATTAACTTTTAAGATCACAAATATTGTGCTGTATTTGAAAAAGTAAGGAAAAACTGTAACTCATGACATGAAGGTCATGCAACACACTTTGTAATCAAAATATATCTATAGTCTTATTTTCTAGCACATGCACTATGCGCTGACTTTTACAATCTGTCTGCACCTGTATGTGTGAGTTCAGAGACCTGAATTTGCACAGGAGTAGGTGGAGATAAAGAAGCCAGTGACTTGAGGCATTATGCCAGGCAACAGTGCTCATGCATGTAATCCAAATTACCAAAAACAAGCAAAATCATTGGGTTCATATGGCTTATAAAAAGGGTTAAAAACTAAACTATAGCAGTGCAAAGAAGGTCAGGACTCAAAGGAACGTACTGTATAATATCAAGAGGCCAAAAAAACAAGGAGCAAATATGATAGAAAAAAGCCTCTTTTGAATTCAGCCTTAAAAAAAAAATCTTAAAATAAGGCAGATGTTGTGAATCAGTTGTTTATTTTATGTGATGAAAATGTTACACTGACGAGTATTTCAATTTTAAAATTGAGGAAACTGGCTTTGCTTCTAAGGATCAAAAGGTTGGTTATGGAAAAAAAATATTAACAATAGTCCAAGTAGAAAAACAAACAAACCTATGGATATTTATGTTGATACAGTTGAACAGATGTAAGGTTTGAGATTAAAGTAGAATTTAAATTAAATTGAATAGAATTAGATGTGAAATAAAATCTATGAAGTGTAGTTAGAATATTCTCAAAAATAAATATTTAAGGAAAAATATGACACAAAAAATTACTATAGGAATAAACAGTTCTTTAAAAAGAACATGATAAGTGACTAAACATTTTTTTTTGCTGTACTGTAAATCAGTAAAGCGTTTAAGAGGGCTCAAAAAGCTTAACTCAAGGAATGATACAAAGACATTCAATACCTGTGAATTTAAATCTTATTTTCTAATGCTTGAAGAGAGATTTTTAAATTTACAGAAAACCAGTACTATTATTAAATTAAAGGTGAGCATATTTTTCATACACTTTTGGAAACTTCTTAAGAAAGAATAGTCACACTTTAATCTTCATGAAATGTTCTCCAGAGAAGAGAGGAATGAAGGAATATTTAACCCCTAAGAAGTGCAAGTCTAGAGCATCTAGCTTTTATGTCTTAGCTGTATGAAGTACAAATGTTGGGCATCAAATTGCAGGAAGATAGAAGTAACTTAACAATAGCAAGGACAATGCAGTTTGCTGTACTTTCTGAAACAGATGCTTAAACTTTCAGCCAAGAGGCATCTCTAATTCAGTGGCTTGGCTGGCTAGCAGACTGTGTGCTGTCAGTCTGTCAGAGACTAGCAGAGAGGATTCATAAACTCCTAATATGTTCCACTCAATCATTTCTGGGACATAAAGCAGTCAGCACTCATTATCTCCCTGGGATCCCTCACTAATGGGGTTTTCCCTTATAGGATACCCTGGTATTCTCTTATTCGTATGCATCCCACATTTCTAATATGTATCTGTATGCATTCACATGTGTGTAAAAAATACAAAACATAAGCATAGACAGAGCCATACATCATAAGATGCAGGACTACAATATCCATCCTAGAAATATATGGCTATGCCAAAATCATGGATCATATATGAGACAGAGAAAAAGCATCCACACATTTAGTGCTTGTTTAAAAATAGAAAATTTTAGTTTTGCGCTGGCTTCTAAAAATTACAGCTGGACAAAATGGCCAAAACCTAAATCATGATATATTTCCTAGATTTTGATCAACACAATATAATCACAAAATTAATATAAACTAAAAAAAAGTCTCTAAAGAGTGCCAAGAATGCCCATAACAAATCCTGCAAAACACATGGCAATCATATTACAAGTTATTATGTTATAGTTACAATCAAAAGTTAGAAAAAACTGCTCTAATATAATATTCTAGAAATATTTCTGTTAAGTAAAAAAAAAAACTACATAAAAGCCGGAATGTCAGTCTATGACAAATCCTGTGATCATAGACTACCATGTAATTAAAAATATTAGAAAAATGTTTAAAAGGCATATTGGTGCTATTTTGATACTGCGATACATACTGGTATTATATTATTGTACACCCCTACTTTGAACAAAAATACTAATGAACCATTTTAATAATGCACTTTTACTATGTTATCTGCATTGTTTTAGTTTAGGAGTATTCTAATGTCTAAATGGTTTATAACAAGAAGTGACCTGGCAAAAACAATCTAAAATTCCTGTGAATAATATTGGTAAAAAGAAACAAACAACCAAAGGCTGAATAAACACTTTAAGGTCCTTTAGAAATATTGTGAATTGTTGCCATAAAAACAAAAAGCATAAATACTCAGAAATCTTGAAATCCTTTTTGGATAGTCTGTTTAAGAATCATATAACAAGGTCTATTATGTTCTGTGGAGTTAAGTCCTTTGTAAAGAACCCAAAAAAATAAATGAATAAATAAATATTTTAGATTTGGAGAACACTTCACCATTGAATTTCGCGAGAGCTATAGTTAAACTGACAATGCCCACATGCATGTCAGTTCGATCTTGTAATACTATTCCAAGTCCTGATCTACTATTGGTTCATCTAGATTGCCAAATCGAACTTTTGGCCAGAGAAAAAAACACGTCATATGTAGCCAACATTTCAAAGAAGAACGTTTTCAAGATAACTTTGATAACAGCGCGTTGTGACAAACACCAGATACAGCATTGGGACTTGCCCAACAGCCGATACCGCACCGTGACACCACAAACCATTAGCTGACAGTAATGTTCTTTGACAAACATTGATATCTCCAGTTAAGCACATTCACATGAAAATTACTCTTAATTAAAAACACTTATAATTTATTGAACAGTATGTAATAATTTCACATTTAAAGTACTTTCAGAAGTTTGAATTCTGAATATGACCAGACTTCTCAGAAAGAGACGTTAAGATGCTTAAAGAAATCATCAAAAAGACAAGGTTTACAATTCATGAAAAGTGTCTAAGGAGGGAATATTTGCTCTCTAAGAGAACATGAAGGCCAAAACAAATTTTACAAAAGGGTACATTTGATGGTAATAAAGTTCTAAATTTTCTAAACTTGGTCTATGTCAACCTAGGCCAGATGAAAGGTTTGATGAAGAAGATGGGCAGAGGTATTCAATGTAGGAGTCATGGAGGCATCACAGAGGGGGTGCAAAAGCTTTTTTTTTTTTTTACCCAAATCAAAAACAACTGAGGCATTGATCGGAATATTATCTGCAACATTGCATAAACTAGAAATATACCTTTATGTGTCACCTTTGCACAAGTTAGGATGTGATAACTGTGAAATTATTCTTGATTTATTTAGTAAATTTTAAGGCAGACATTCTAAAAATCATTTGGGCATGACAGTTTAACTCTTTGTTGTCAGTACCTCAACCCCCATCTGATGTTAATATCACTGTCAGCATTACTCAATTTGCTGTTAAAATCTTCACTATTTACCTCTTCCTCAACCCTATGGAAGACATAGCAAGGGAGTCCTTGCTATATCTCTGGGTCCTGAACCAAAGAGTGTTGAAGACCCCAGGCATTTCAAGGTGGGGACATGATACCAATTATAAAGCATCTAAATGGAAAAATATCCTAAAAGCATGACGCTGCCATCACCGTGTTTCACCTTGGAGATTGTGTTGCCAGGGTAATGAGCTAGGTTAGTTTTCTAATACACACTGTGTTGATGAAAACTCTGCATGAAGAACAAAATGTTCTGTGCATTGTGACAATCTTTAAAGATGACTTAGCTTTCCTCCTATAATAGATTTCTTCTTGCAACTCTCTTATAAAGGAAAGATTCATTGACTAAAAGACTAATTTTCCCTTAGACAGATTGCCCCCCGTTACAAGGTGTGGATCTCTGCAGCTCCTCCATGGCTGTTTTTCTGATCGATACGGATTTATCAGAGAATATTTTTAAAACAAATCTACTCACATTTACACAGATGTTTTAACAAACATTGGTCTTGGCAGAAAATTATTAGACACAAGTGTACTCTATCCAAAAATGGATTTGTGACTTTCTGAAGTAAGCTGTTCCTCTATAAATCATATAGGTGTGTTAGGTTACATTGGGCTATAAATACTTTTATTTGCATGTGTTTTAACATGAGAAAATGTGAATTTTTCGAGGGATCTTCTGCAAGGCAATAAATTAGTGCATCCACTTGATGTCCCAGTAGCCCACTTTACACCTATATAGGCCTTTTTTTGCCTAACACACTGGATTGGAAGACTTTTAGTTAGTGGGAGGGATAACACCAAATCCCACCAATTAGTCTCAACCAAAAGAGATATTATGGCCGCCAGTGTTATATTTCATTAGCTTGTTCTGAGTCAAATCAAACAGTGGGCCCCAGGCTTTAGATTAACATGGTTTAATGATGAGCAGAGGTTTGGATCCTACTTCAGATTGTAATGGGTTGGTGTAGACACATGACTGAAGGGGGATTTTGGTTTTTCACCTCCCTTATAAGCTAGACGAGGAGAAAAGCATTGCTGCACAAATAAGAACATCTTCATTCTTTGGCAGGATAAACCTCCAAATTAATAAAGGCTTTACGGCAGTAGGTAAAATATAGTAACAGCAATAACAGCAGATAAGCTAATCTAATATAAGACCACTGTATCTTAGCAACCTTGTTAATTCTGAGGGGAGCAGCGGGGTAAGCAGAGGAGACACAGTATTCATCATCAAAGACACACCCAGCACAAACACATTTACAAACACCAATTACTCACAAAACTATCAAATCCACAGCACAAGCCTCGTGCACATGCTTTCTTAGCATAACCACAGTCTCAATCACACTATGATGCAGATGAGAGCACACGCATGTGTAGGACTACAGGCTAGGACAGACACATATACACACAGATCTTAAGGCTTACTGTAAGCAGCTGGGAGAATAGAGGGGGTGTGAAGCGGAACAATGGGATCCTAATCGTTGGGCTGGATTTCAAAGCCTACCCCTCTTTTACAACAGTGTTTCTAGATGAGATTAGAAAATGCTATTTATATCTAGAGGGAAATAAGCCAACCAGTGGCTCATTCTCATTTATTTGAAGTCGGATCTTAATTGGGGTGGAGTTACATAATGCAAGGACAGCAACACATTGCCATTCTTGGGTGACAGACTTGGCAGAGGAAAGGAATCTGACCAAAACGCACAAAACCATCGCAAATACTGCTGGTTATATATTCCCTAGGAATGCAATTCTTAATGCCATTGCACCAAACGAGTCTGGTAGGTTTATGGGGAGACAGTAATGGGTTAGTTTTGCATCTGAATTCGAAACATATTACAGTGAAGCTCAGCAAAAATCCATCATCCAAGCGTCAAGGACAAGAGAAGACAATACAGCATTGCCCAGTCCCTACACACTAGCTGTGTGAAAAAAAAAGAAAAGAATGAAAGATCTCTCCATTTTTTTTGCAGCTGTTTCTCAGGCAGGCATGTGAGGCCCTCCCTTGGCCTTAACTTACAAAACTCTTTCCATGCCCTTCTCCCTCTGTCCCAGTCATAGTAAAGCTGCAGATGGAGAAGAGGCTGTAAATTTGCCATGTGGCACTTACATAGGAAAAAAACTGCAGTGTAATTTTGACAGGACTGACAAAGCAAATCACAATGAGTTAAATGAGGGGGGTTACAGGGAAGTAGATGAGCAGATACTTTGAAATCAGTAATGGAGATCAGTAAAGAAATGGGAATAGTAAACGAAAGAAAGAAAATATGTAAGTTACTAACAAGGATAAGAAAATATTGCCATTTAAATAGGGAATTTAAAGGTGAAAAGTTGTACAGGAATACTCTAATAAAAGCACATAAGTCAGAACAAGTACCTCAGAAGGTGTCAAATTAGTCCACATGGGTTTAATTTAAACTAATTAAAATTGCATGTTCTAATGGGAGTTTGAGTGTGGTCATAAAAGAACGAAAGAAATTTTAAGCCATGGGATTTAAGGTACTAATGACCTTTACATAACTCAAAGTGTTAATTGAATGAAAATTAAAAAAAATTCAACTCAAATTATCAAAAAATCTGGAAAAGCTGAGTTTTTTTCCTTTTATGATGCCTAACTCCGTTCTGAGAGAGAAGGGGCCATGGTCAAATTTCTAAAGAGACTAAGCTCTTAACAGCTGCATTTATCTTCCTGAACTCCTCATAGCACCTGTTTAACTATTGCAAACAAAGGTGCGCTCATAGTAACATCATAAAAAGCTGCTTCATATGGAGCCCATCCAGCATCATTGAGGGGAGAAAAGAAATGGGCTCTATGCCCAACACCGCTACTTTCTGAACTTCAGCCAACTCCTTTGTTTCCCGTCTTTCATTATTGGACAAATTATTAATCTAGATGTGTCTGGCCATTCTTGTCATTTTTTCTGAAGTAACATACACCTAGGCTGAATCCCAAACCACTCCCTAACCACTAGAACTTAACTACCAAGTCTCACTTGAAATTAAGTCACACTTGCAACTGTGGAGGGTGCTTTGAATGAAAAGGGGGGAGGTGGTGATGTGACGTTTTTTTCTTATACCTAACTTGTGATTTTTCTTCAGTGTGATGAAGATGCAGCAAACCTGTGGAACTTAAATTTAAATGCATGCATTTCCTCCAACCATTAAGCTGCTTTTACATCTGCTGCCAAATTCAAGCAAGCCTTCACTGACCCACTACATGGTTTGGGATGGCACTTAATGTGGCGGACCCTCAGCAGAAATGTACAGACAGAGAGTTAGTGCCCAGGGTTAGAGCCTAGGGGCTGGTTTGGGATTGGGCCCTGGATTAAATTGTTTGTGCAATAATAAAAGACAGGAAACAAAGGTGCTGGCTGAAGTTCAGGAAGTAGCAGAGTTGGTTATATTCCCCATTAATGTTGCTATAAGTTAGAGGTGTGGGCTGGATGCTAGAGGACTGATGTCTGTTCTCTGATGGCTGTAAATGTTACATTCTGTTTCTTCCCTAAACATGCTCTAAAGTTCATGTGATCCTGACTACTTAAATTATTATCATGTCACTGAAAGAAAGATTGGCTCTAGTTTCTTTAATCCGACATTAGTTTAATATGTATTTATGTGGATTAATTTATTTATGTGCAGTCACAACAGATTTATAAGGTATCATGACAACTAATTTTAGAGACATAAGCAGTGTAAAAATAAACATGGAAGGATTTTGCCTCACTCATTTTGAGGAAATATTGCTGTCTCATAAACACTGGTTATATCACATTATCTTTGAATCTTATTCATTGCTTCATCTATAATGTTTACTGTACATGAAACCAGGCAAAACAGTTCATTTAAGAAATACAATGTTAAAGTAAACATACATTTAACACCTAAATTTCCGAGCAATAACTGCCCTTTACAGTTAAGGTTTTTATCTTACGGACAATTCTGTTAACAATAAATATAATACATTATTCGACATTTTATAACCAACATAACATCTCCTTTAGCATACATATTGAGAAATTTCCTGAGATCTAAAAAAGAGCAAATCTTTTCATCGGCATCTATTTTAAACCAAATGGCTGAAAATGTTTTAATCATAGTTTACAGAGCATTTATAAGAACTCTTCTTTCCCATCTTGACATCAACGAACAGCCCAAGACTGCAGTAGTGAAAAGCCTGCAACTCTCCACAGAGGCTTGACGTGCTGATAATTTATTAATGTGTCCATAAATATTGAAAGGACACACATAATGATGGCACATTGAAAAGTTCCTCTATTTACAGCCCTAGCAGGCAACACCTGCAGTGACCTTCAGTATTTAACCCTTCTCTCTACCTTCTATGTCCTTGATCTCACTTGCCAATAAAGGAATGCCCCTGCTGCCTAGACATCATTCCAAAACATACACACATATTTCCCCCTCAACAACCTCTATCCTCTTCCCCATCTATGCTTACCTAGTTGAATAAAATCAATAGATTAGAGGTGCTTGAAGGTCTGCCACACCCTCCTGTGAATATTAATCATAAATCACCAGAGCAGGGGATAATGAGCTCTGTTTCTAATGACAACAGGCATGATGAATGTGTCGGAGGCTCAACATCACATTATCATGCACCCAGGCAGGAGTGCGGGCACGTGAACTTGTGCAGTGCAAAGACTAGACAGGAGCGAGGCTATTGGGTGATGAGGTATTGCAGACATTTCTCCAGGTTGTATGACATTTGATGGCAAAGGGCTTGCAGCGTGGTAGCTCTCTGTGGCATTTCAAACAGCTGTTAATACCAACATTACACTCTTAAAAAGACCTTTAAGTAAAAAAAAATCTAGGCAAGTCATAGGGACTTGCAAGGCAAAGCATGTAAAAATCAAAATGGATGAATATCAGATGTATGCCTATAAAGATGAAAATATCTTTTAAACATTTAAACAATACCCAGCATCAACAAAAACAAATCAACATGGAAGAACATATAGAACATATAAAATCCATAAATTCTACAACACAGTTGTCTCAAGTACATTGATAAGTATAGAAAATAAGAGATTAAATAAGATGAATTGACCACTGTTTTAGTGAGGGTGCCCCGCAGACAAGCTTTTTAAAATCAAAATGGAGGAAAGCAGTAACTGCAGGTTGCTCTCATCCTCAGCGGTCTCCTGTCCTTCTCCAGCAGTTAGCCTCTAGAGGCTAAACTTGGCCTGCCATCGTCTCTTCTTGCTCCGTCTCCCTGGCTTGTCGCGAGAATCAAGTTTTTAGTCTCACAAAAAATCCATCTTGAAAGACTCCCTCTGATACGTCCGTCTCGTGACAACCAGTGGGTCAGACCAATGACATGGCGGCAGGCGGGACATTTAGGAATGACGACAGTCAGAAGGGCATTACAAACATGGCTACGCTGGAGGTCTCACCTGTTGATACCACAGTTCACTTGGTTTTGGCTAAAGTAGCGACAATTTCTCATTTAAAAAAGGAGCAAAGAGAAGCACTTCGTGAATTTAAAGATGAGAAAGATGTATGTGCTTTTCTTACAACAAGTTTAATTTATCAGCTTACTCCACTAGTGGTGAAAACACTCAAGAAGCTGCAGACAAATCTTATTTTGATCATCGTGTCTCCATTGGTGGCTCAGACCAAGTTGTGAAGCGTCACGATTCGCTGCTAAGATTGGGGGGGTGGAGGATTTCCTGTGTTGGCCCCTCTTGGGTACCTTTACTTTGGGGGTCTGTTTGGGCATCTGGGGTTTTGGATCCCCTGGTGCCCGCCTCTGTGCTCCATGGGGGAAATTTATTATCTTCAGCTACCACTTTATACTTTTCATATTGATTCATAATGTATATACTTCCGTGTTCGTATCAAGGTCTTGCTGTATTGTTTTTGTATGTCTATATCGTTTAGTTGTGCTGTTCTTTTTATATCTTTATAAGCAGGCTGCTGATTAAGCAGACTGATGAAGCTTTGTCAATCTCTCTCGTCTCCTTTTTCTTTCACCATTTCTTTCTTTTTTGTCTCATTTATCTCTCTTCTTCTACTTTTTCTATGTAGTGTCCACATAACATCAATGGTTCCCTAATGAAATCACAATAAAACTATTGATGTTTATATATTAAGCAGAGCACAATGGCGGAAGTGATATACTCCACTTTTGAGAGTAAATTCTTTTGGGCTGTTTCTGGCATAAAAAAAAGTCTTATTGCCACATTGCCAGACAGGACACTGAAAAAAACAAAAACAAAACTGACTAAATCTAGACTAAAAACCAACTAAAAATATCACATAAAGTGAAAAAAATGTGACTAAAACTAAAAATTATTTCTTCCTGAAGACAAAAACTAAGATTAAATCTAAGATGGCTGTCAAAAACAACACTGCAGCGAAGGCAGGAGAAAGATATGTCTGCTCAGAGAAAAAAAAAAAAAGATGCAACAAACAGAGCTTGAAATCTGTCATCTTCATAATAACCAGGCTGGTGTAAGTCTAGTTTACATAGATAATTAAAAAAAATAGTATTTTATTGTTTAGTGTAGGGTGCTGCTCAGTGGCGCAGTGGGTAGCACTGCTGCCTTGCAGCAAGAAGGTTCTGGGTTTGATTCCCAGCCCGGGGTCTTTCTGCATGGAGTTTGCATGTTCTCCCTGAGCATGTGTGGGTTCTCTCCAGGTACTCCGGCTTCCTCCCACAGTCCAAAAAACATGACTGTTAGGTTAATTGGCTTCTCTAAATTCTCCTTGTGTGTGAGTAAATGGTTGTATGTCCTGTTTGTCTCTTTGTTGGCGACCTGTCCAGGGGTATACCCCGCCTCTCGCCCATTGACAGCTGGAGATAGGCACCAGCACTCCTCGCGACCCCAATTGGGACAAGCGTGTCAGATGATGGATGGATAGTCAGTGTAGGATTGTACATAGGTCTATAACTTGCAGCAGTCCCATTCGAGCGTAATGACAATCTCTGTAGTCACTACAGTCAGCTTTTTTTTACTGTAGCGCAAAGGATGTCCACCTCCACAAATGCAAACCCACTCCTATGTAACTATAAATAGCAATTTAGACTTTCAGTTAATGGGTGATAATAAATTATATAATTATAGATAATATTTTACATTTTTTGTCAACAAATGCCCGTAACCTTTAAGGTTCTCAATTCTTCTTTCGGAAGAACGAATTTTAAAAGCTAATATTTTTCCGAATTGCTTTTTACAGAATAATTTTCCTACATTTGTCTCCACACTTACATCTGCTGGGATTAGAAACCCTCACTCCTGTGACTTATTTACCAATAGCACTGTAATTGCTAATGCTCATGCTAGCAGCCAATATATGTGAGTTTGCAAGAGGGTTAATTTTATAGCTGACAGTAGCCGGGACGTCTCCCTTTTAGCTACAGAGGTGAGCTTGTAGCCGCAGCCTTCAAACAGCAGCTCGTAAGTGCTGCTCTGTCTCTCTGTCACAGGCGACCTCTAACGGCTCTTTCAGCGAACAGCAATTGTTGTTTCTGCGGTTAGATTTAGGTTAGCAGAGCTGAATTAGCTCTTCTCTGACTCTGCTGCAGCAGGTTTTATGGGACACGGCATTTAACTCTATTTGAATCGCAGGAAAAACGCAGTCTGAATCAGTCGAGCGAGCGCAGACTTCTCCAGAGGGATTTGGTTGCTACTTCGCGTAGCTTTCAGATGGGAAGTGCTCAGGTTAGCCTCAGGCGGCCTAGGACCACTGGCAAAATACATAGAGGATGAAACAGGAAGTGACCCCTTTTAAAACCCCCGTCAAAGGGGTGTGTCTTCAACAACAGCGAACCCAAAAACTGTTCATTCTATTTTTGCAAACACGGTAAATTACGAGTTAGAGTTTTTATGAAAAAAAAAAGGTTTTCAGTTTTCCAAATTTCACAAATTTTTTCCCAAGCAGCTTTTTATGATGCTACTATGAGCGCACCTGGGTTTGCAATAGTTAAACAGGTGCTACGAGGAGTTAAGGAAGATAAATGTAGCAGTGCCATTTTTTTAAATGCATGTTTTGCTTGCAATAACAGTGGAGCAAATTACTCTCCATACTTAACCCCAAAAAAATCCCCATAAACACTCATTCAAGGTTATGTGTAACTGCTCCACAGAACTAATATCTGCATTTCTACCAGCCTGCATAATTGCACAGCTTAGATACAACTATTTTTAACAGTTAAGATGACTACAGCTCTTTTAAGTTTACTGACAAACAAACACATTAATATAACCCAAAGGGGACAGCAATAATGAATATGCCTTACACCATTCTTGCATCTGGAGCAAATTTAGTTGAGACCAGCTGTATTGATTTTAACAGAAATGCTTACTTTAGCATCTATACAGCTGCACATTTTTTTCTTCCTTCCTTTCTCTGCTCTTCCTCCATTCCCCTTCATTTAAGTTCTTTCCACTCATCTTCTCCTCTGGTTCCTACAACCTTACAAGCTGCTGATGCAGGGAAACCCGGGGGCTGCACTAACTAAGGGGTTCCAGTTAAAAAGCTGTGTAAATCTGCATGGAAAAATAAATCTGCATTAAAAAGAATATAAGATAATAGACTGAAATTCATGTTTCGTAAAAATCTGTTTTGTTGTGGTTCAACACTGCTTCATCTGGCTCTTTAGGGTTAGTTGAAAGCCACTTCTGAAATCTGATCAGATTAATTATTGATTGGTGTTTAGAAAGAAAGTTATGTGGTTATGGTGCAACTGCAGTTGCTGTTGACGGTCAAGATTAGGGCTAACAGATAGTGATCCAAAATCAAAGCAAGGCCACAGTTATGCTGAGCGGAGAAATTATTTGATGGGCAGGAAAAAAATGCACATCCTGAACCAAAGCCTGACAGAGACAAACACATCCCAAGAGATTTACCTGTCAAACTGATTTCTAGGGCACCCGACAAGACCATATTGTAAGTGACACATTGTTCAGTAAGTGGAAAGTTAATTTAAACTGCATCCCCATGGGGTCCCCATGTGGCTAAGATGGCAGCCTCATCATCGTCTGGCCCAGTGTCTGTCTCCCTCCCATGACCAGCCTACATTCTCTGCCCACAAATCCCATTTGAATGCCAGCCTGACTTCTGAATAGGCGAAACGAAAGCCTCATCAGCGCAGCTGCGACTCTGGCACATTGTGCCCACAACCATCAGAAAATCAGTGGACAAGCCCTGTAGGAACCAATAGTATGAAGGTAGATAAAGTGTGCAGCACCAAACTTTGCAGTAGTAAGCTCAGGGTCCAGCTGTCATTTCGTAGATGAAGGAAAATTTGTGCAACTAGTCCTAAGAAGCGAAAAATAAATAAAAAATTCTGCAATAGAAAAAGCCATCTGAACAAAAATGATTGGATGCTGGTCAAATTGCCTCGTTTGTGAGGATTTAACTAAGAAAAGGTTCATATTCCAAAGCTCGGCCTCAGTTGATGCTTATCATACTCCAGCACAGATTTAATTTTCATTTTATTAATCAGCCTTTTCATTAAGAATACATCCATTATATTTCACATTCATTAATGTTAGTTGTTTCATTTAGACTCACAAGCTCACTCAAAGGAGAGACATATAATTGTTGCTCTTCCTTTCCTGGTAAAAGCAAGCAGTTTAAGTTATACATTCCCATACGTGTTTGTGTGAGTATAGTGACTGTGACATTTTAAGTCAAGGTTATCCTGCTGTGAGAATCTAATATTGCCCCTTACAAGGTGTTAATGTACTGACAGATGTGTTTCACACATTTACATACACGTTTTTCTACCCATTACAGATCTGACTCCCTATATTTCCCAAGAAGCAAAGTTTTACAGGTCTTTAGAGGACCTTAGAATAACAAATTTATTTTTTGTACAACCCACAATCTTGAGAATGCCTTAAATCTTAAACTGCATGATGTGGACTTCAGGTAATGTGGCTCTGTAAAAATAAATAAATAAATAAATAAAAACAAATCCCCTGATCACACCTAATACCTTGTTCAAACAAACAAACACACAACCCTGCACACACGCTTACACACAAAGTGCCCCATGCAGACCTGTTCTAATGATGAAACCTGTAAGCAGCTACCTTCATTACATTCAATCCTCTGGATAGTGTCTGCAATTACATTGCAGCTTCCCACCATCAGAGCTCACACATGTTCACATGCATACACAAAAACACAAACCAATGGATGCCATTTATTTACTAAGCAGCCAGAGGCTGATTGAAGGAGGTGTTTTTGCACCAGCTCATATTTTGTGGTCAACATTTGGTTAACATATTAACAAAACCTCCTACTGAATCCATCTGTATATCTTCTGTATAGGAGTTTGTTTATAAACCGGTCTAATGGTAGCCTACTGGCTTGGGGCAATATGGAGCTCATATTTTATCCATCTCAATTGTCCTATTTAGGCTTTTGTATACATTATTTTGAGGGGGTCATCCATTTCAGGGAGGACAATTCTATATGCTTCAATACAGTGTTGTAGTACTCGAAATAAAATGCTGAGGACTTTGCATTTTATTTCAAGACCGATCAAGACCACGACTGTGGAAATAATGCTAATCATCAGAATATTATTAGTTTCTTTAAGATCCTTCTTTTTATTGGATGCTTGGATTCAAATCCAAGCAATAACCTGTCTCATTGGTAAATGCATGTTTTTTTTTTGTTTTTTTTTACCGCTGTCCCTCCCACCTCATTTCACCTGCACTCGGACTGCAGCACTTCGATTGAAGTCACCAGTGGTTGTCTGAGAACGGGATACGATGTCGGCCAAATCATCTGTCATAAAATTCGGCTATTGAAATCACAAAGAACATATTTGTAAAGCAACATTGAGAAAAAAACATACAGCGCAATGTAAGTTCTGCAGTGCTTCACTATCAGAGACGGTAGGGACTACGTCCAACTTTTATTGACACCTTGAAAGAAAGCACAAAGAAAGGTAAGCTACGTGTAAAAGTGATGTTAGAAAAGCTAGCTAGTTAATCTATTTTTTCAACAAATTATCTGTCTCATAACATATTTTCACAACTTGGTGACAGATATAGATTTATTTAAGAAAAGTTATATAATTTGCACATTTTTTTGAAATAGCACATTTAAAAACAACATAAATGTATGTACTGTTCATGAAAGGCAGAGAAAATACTATTTTGATCGACTTTGATTTATTGTTTTAAATTCTGTGATTATTACACAGAAGTACTAAATAAAGATGTTTATGTTTATTCCAGTTCTGTGTGTTAAATATTTAGGTGTTTTTATGTGGATGTGGGTCTTTTAGATCAATTTTAGTGAGTTTGATCATGTTTCACATTTTATTGTCACATATTGGTGCTGGTCTTGGTCTTGACTTGGTCTCTACTTCCCTCGGTCTTGGTCTTGACTTGGTCTCGGACCCTAAAAGTCTCGGTCTTGTCTCGGTCTCGATACACTCTGGTCTTGGTCTTGTCTTGGTCTGGGGTTAGGTGGTCTTGACCACAACACTGCTTCGATATAAAATCTAAAAATATTTAAGATTACCTTCAAATAATTTATGGTCATATTTCAGCTTCAAGGTCTGTAGTTGATTATTATTCCCACTGTGGCTTAATCTACTTTCTATCATATTCTTTATTTTAGATGGCCACACGCTACAAGGCTCGGTTTGACCTTCAGCTCATGAAACTTCATTTAGATTTCCTTCTATCAAAACACACACAACTACAACATATTTTCTTATCTTCTGTAATCCAGATTATACAAATGACAAACGACTTTTAAAACTTGATATTATTATAGATATTATTCATGAATATTATTTAAAATCTGATGTGAAGAAACCCAAAACATTCTGCAAGTATTTAGCATGCAAATGAAATTAGGGCTCCCTAATCTGTTCGTATTTGGAGGTCTCTAAGTTTAGGCTAATCACATCATTGTTCTAGGTTAGTGGTTAGGGTTATATGCAGAGATTATGTGTAAGATTCATGTCTTATACTTTACTATTTATACTTATGTTCTAGTCTTATACTCCATCATTTGTTTTACATAAAAATATGCTTTAAGCAATTTGAGGTTTTAATTTTAAAGGTCATTTTTATCTTTAGCGCTACTGCTGCAAAAAAAAAAGTGGTATCATGTGGTATAAAGCATTTTGGGTTCAATATTGATTCAGAGAAAGGTTTCCTTTTCAAAAATTAACAACAGACATTAAACTGGTGAAGTTAAATCAATGCATAACAACTAAATAATAGATGGTTTGTCAAAACTGCAACACAGAGATACAGTCCAACACTGTATTTCAGATAACTAAAGCTGGATGTAAATGGAAAAATAATCCTTGCTTTTTCGTATCCAATGAAACTCAAGACCTAAAACCATGCAAAATCCATGAAGGAAGCTGTAGATAAGCCCTTGCTTACTTATAATCCAAATACTTTTCGATTTACATTAATATTTTAAATCACATGCTTCCTCTAACTCTAAGCCATATCAAGGTTCTGAACTAGGCCAATCGAAGTCCCAACTTCAGCCTGACAGAGTCTATGGAGGTGCTAGCAAGGATGCTTTCAAACTCCAAGAGCTGGTGCTCCTTGCTAAAGGGTCAAACACCATTTCAAGGTGGTCACAAGGGAATCCACAACAGCATCTAAAGTGCTGCAGGCCTAACTTTCCTCAGCTAAGGTCAGTTTTCATGATTAATAATAAGAGATTGGGCACATCCAAAAAGTTGGCAGTAAATATTTTTGGACTGCTGCTGTAATGACAAAAATGCATTTTATCCATTGATTGTTTAAAATTTTATTTAAGTTGCAGTTTTGTATTCAAATTATAAATATGTATTTATTTATTTTTTCTACCCCTTATACATGGTGTTATTATCTTTTGAGAGATTCCCCATCTCATTTCCAACAAAAAGCAATCTTCTTGGGTGAACAAAAGTAATTCCCATTTCAAGACAGCCAGTAAATATTCTGCAAAAGCAGTGGTCTGCTTATTTTTTCTGTGAGTTTAAGGAACGTGGTTCATTGCAATTATATTGCTCCTTTTTAATTACTTTATTTTGTTATTATTCCCAACTGGAACACAACATCCTACAATGAAAAATCAGCATAGAATATATTTCTTTTGGAAGCAATTGCCTCTATGCACAACAAACTTCCTGAACTTTGAACTGCTCCTTTGCTTCCTTTCTTTCTCTATTGGATGAACTCATTAATCCAGGTGTGTCAGGCCAGTGTCATCCAGTAGGAAAGACAAGAAACAAAGGAGAGGTGTTAAGTTCAGGATGTAGTGAAGTTGTGCATAGACGCAATTGATTTCAAGGTTATTGGAATTTTTGTCACTTGTTATTAGATGATCCTACATCTGCTTATTTAAAACAGACTTTTTTTAAAATCACCTCCTGGAATTGCTATAGAAGAACTAATCTAATATTTTATCCACACTTCATACATACACTTTTACCTTTTGGAAATCTGTTCATGTAATTCTCACAATTGAGCCTAAGTGCTGAAGTCCAAAAACGAATTTCTCTAAACATTTATAACAAAGTAAAAAATAGCTTGATTGGTGATTAAGCTGAAATGAACTAAGCGTTAAAGAAACTCCCTTAGTCCCTCTTACATATGCCTACAGAAAACCACCTCTCAGGTCTGATGTGAGCACATAAATGATGCAATAAGCAATAAATCTATCAAGTCATGCCAGTCAAGTCAGGTGTCTTGAGTGTGTGTGCACAGAGCTGTAAAATGTGTGATTGTGTAGGTGGGTGTCGATTAACATTTGATTCCAAGGTACCATAATCTAAAAGGGTTTTGTAGTAGAAACAGAGAATGTGTGATACTAAATAATGGAGGAGGGGAATGAGGGAAAGAACAAACTGAACAAACACACACAAATACACGCACATTACAAGGTTTGGCCATCAAGCACACCTTGTCAGAAAAAACCTGGCTCTTCCATTATTCACATGCACATGGACCTCTAAAGCACTTCACTGTTTCATTGGGAGATGAAGTGAGCTGACCAAAGAGAGACAGCAAAAGGTATACAAAAATAATGGCAAGAGTGAGAGGCGATGAGACCCAGACAAATATAAAGTGCAGGAAGAAGAGGAAATGGTCTAAAAGGAAAATGTAATATATAACTGTGAGGTTGGCTAAGCTTTGGATGTTTATCTCTGAAGTCTAAACTGAATAACCCTTGCCAGACTTTAGATATAACTGCAATGCATCTCATTGGCCACATTTTCTAATTGACTTTCTGTGGAACTACAGTCCTTTGAAAGCCTTAAATTAAACAATGATCATTTTTTCCTTTGTTTGCCCTTTTGTCCCACTAAAATGTACTTGGTCACAAAACTATTTTACATAACAGCCTAACCTACCATGAGTATAATACAAAATCTGTAATCAAAGGGAGAATTCATTTACTGAAGGAAAAGCAATGCAAACCAACTACGCTCCATGTAGAAAATTCTAATTACTATCCTTTTAAATCCTGAACTAACCGATTAACTACTTCTTTCTGGTACAATTTAACAGTAATCAGGCCAAATTCAGGCCTAATTACTGACTGACCCTTATTTAAATAGAACCTGTCTAACAAGATAAAATAGACAACGGTGTCTAAAGAAGCAACATTGGATGTCCCTTTTTAAAGAAATCTAAAATGCAATGCAAAGTCATTGTCATCTATCATTCTAGAAAAAGCACTGAGCCATTTCTAAGGCTTTTTGACTTCATGAGAACCCCAGTGAGGGCCATCATCCACAAATGTGGAAAGTGCAGAACGTTGGTAAACCTTGCTGTAAGTGGCTGACCTCGCAAGATACACAAAGAGCTCACTGATGACTCATCAAGAGGATCACAAAAGAATCCACATCATTTAAAGAGCTGCATGCCTCACTTGCCTCTGCTAAGGTCAGTTTTCATGATTCAACAATAAGAACGAAGCTGTGCAGAAATGTGTCAGTAGGAGACTTAAGCAAAGCTATTACTGACCAAAAAGAGTCCTCAGGCCCACCCCATGTTTGCCAAATTTCATTTTGAAGATCTCTAAGACATTTGGGAAATATTCTGGAAATTGATGAAACAGCATGGCTGCATATTGCTATGTGGCTCATAAAGCTAGCCCACCATTACATTCAAAGTATCACTATACCAAATAAGCAAGTTATTTTTATTCATAAGGCATCTTTTGTGGATAACAATGATAAAATGCTCCATATGGACAGAAACAGATACTAGATACTAGAACAAGTAATTAAGTAGAAGCCCATCTTATTGAGTACGTCTTCAGGTTTTGAGAAAAGAATAAGTAATAAGCTTGATCTCCATGAGTCTTGATATTAGACCAGAGAACCACCAGCAGCGTCTGGTTAGATGATCTAAAGCAGTCCTCTGAACCCACTGTCCTGATTTTTTTAGGTATTTCCCTGTCTCTCCAAACCTGAGTTAAATAAATAGGCGATGAGCAGGCCGCTGCAGCCCATGGTGGTTGCTGAGGAGGGAGTATAATCATTTGATGCAAGTTTTGTTTGGTTTTCTTTGGCTGCTGTGGCTGAAATGAAATTACATAACTGATGGGGCCATAAATTATTTTCTCAACCGAAAAAATATTTCCAGTAATTGAAATTGGGTTTCAGAGCTAGATAATACCAAGCAAGCACACCAGCAACTCCACCTCTGAATCCCTCAATAAGTAAATAGATTGATTAATAAAGATATATTACTTTAACATGATCAAGAGGCTGCGTCAGCTTTGAAAAACATCCTTTGATGCTAAAATATCCTAGAAATTGCCTAAAGTGGGCAATAATTCCTCCAACACCATGTAAACTCTTTAGAATAGAGACATGAAACAAAGTGTGGTATATTGGAGGTGTTAGGTGTAAAATGAGATGCTATAGACATCGGAACTGGTTGGGAAAAGGCCTTTGCTGTCCTACCATCACAAATGTAAATGTGTGTAGTTTGTCAAACCTATGAAAATTTTTCAATCTAAAGACCAATATCATCCAGAAAGTATAAGCGGGAGGTAAGGAGATGGTAAAAGGGGACTCTGGATGATCTGAAAACATTGGGTAAATGGAAATCGTCAAAAATCTCCCTTTGTGAACATCGTATTACAATACTGTTATTGCTAAATGGATTCCTACCTAAGTGTTTGACCCTTGCATTTTCTAATGTCAAAAACAGAAACAAATCAGATGACGAAGACACCCCAAAGCAAAACACATCAATCGGTATGTCACGCCTCGACATGACTGGTCCTGTGGCCGCAGGAGGCTCAGAGCAGAGAAGAAAGGATGGGGTCTTATTCAAGTGACAAGTCAATGGACAGCTAAGAACTGTGTCAGAGGAGAGGAGAAGGCTGTATCAATAAAAGTCAAAAGTATTGCAAGCCATATGTACCTTTTTCTCTATTATATATCTTTACTCTTCGGTATTACTGTCATCCCCTTAATCTGTTTAATGATTTCAGGCAAAGAGCAATATTTGTATATGTGATTAAAAATTGTTTAAAGCTACAGTGTGTAATTTTCAGCGACATCTAGCGGTCAGACTGCAGACTGCAGCAACATGAACGTTTCCCCCCCACCGCTTCTCCCCCCCAACAGTACGGCGAGCGTTACGGGACAACACAAC
>NW_015150490.1:301114-319221 GCF_000732505.1 Cyprinodon variegatus
ATAACATAGTTATGTATAATATATTCAATTTCTGACATTATATGCCTGTAATTATTACACACTGTAGCTTTAATGAAAGCCTTCACACAACCGTAAAATTGTTAGATGCAACGAGGAGAATAAACAGGTAACTCATGATACCGTCTGCACATGGATACATCAGAGTTAAATTAGAGATGAATTAAGGAAACTTAAAGGTACTGTGAAGGATTTTTAAAACACCCGCCCTCAACATTTAAAGAAAAAAAAAATGAGCATGCAAGAGCATGTCTCCTTGTACAAGCTCTGTTTAAAATGTGCTGTTCTAATAGCTCATACAAGCTTACTGTGTCCACACACAGCGGGGACCATATAGTGGACATTATAGCAAACTCAGTTAACTGACTGTTTGGACAGATGATCAGTGCTTTTTGCTCCTGGGTCACGTAACTTCTCCTCTACTGCACGGTGCCTGTGCCATCTTTGTTATTAGTCGTTACTGTCGGGTAGCAACAGCAGGCCGCTTTGACAGCAAATCCCAGAATGCGGAGAGCTCTCCTCGCGAAGCACTCTGGGATATATCTGCCTCCTCTGAGGCCGTTCTTTTCTTCCCGTACACTTTGTAGACACTCTTTCTCTTACGACCCTCGGTCATTTTCAAAGAACCGTAGTGAGAAAGGCGAGCTTTAATGACTGTCTGAAACAGTAGCTCACAACAGATATACGCCTGAAAGTGTGCATGCGCAGAAAAAGATAGCTAACTGGGTGAGCACATAGGACGGGCTTTATGTAAACATATCACCAGAACGATTGACAATTAGGACCACTTGGATGATCCACCTGGAAAAAAAAGATCGTCCTCTATTCCTTTAACTACTATCTCTTTGTTTGCAAAAAAACAATGACATTCCTAGTTTCTGCCTTGAGACTTACTGATTGATAAGATTAAGAACCTTAAATGGGGTCAAAATACAAATCATGATTGTACTGTGATTTCTTCAAAGCAAAAGAAATATGGAAACCAGCTGATATGCAATTCAGGAACGCGGTGACTTCTACATTCCTCATAGAATGTAATGACTTATTGGCTATTTTAGAATATAACAGCAGAACCTTTATCCAGAGATCTCATATCACAAACAACCCCCAACTTTTCCACTGTGTAGATCCATTAGCAAACATAGAAGGATACCACTGGAAGTCCTGTTTTGGGTTAAAGATACTTATGCCGGGCGATTTAAAATTACACAGTGTTAAATTGGTTCAAGGGAATTAGTTGATTGTGTAAATGTACTGGTGGGAAATTTTATGAGTTTAAGTTCTGCCTGATGTTTACAGCTCAACCTCACCACTTAATTACCGAGTCCCTCCACCTTGCTCTTCACAGAGATCCAAATTATTATCAGATGGCTGATGTTTTTAACAGAGCAAAAAAAAAAAAACATAATGGTTGCAAATCTGAATATATGGTGGCAAAGTTCATCATCGATCTTTGGTCTAAGGAGTACAGTTATCACTTAGACCAGGGGTCTCAAACTGGTTCCAGAAAGGGCCGTGAGGCTGCAGGTGTTCTTTCCAACCAAGCAATAGCACACCAGACTCCAGTCATCTCATCAAGTCATCATGATAAGACTGGACTCACTTGATGAGATGACTGGAGTCTGGTGTGCTATTGCTAGGTTGGAAAGAAACCCTGCAGCCTCACAGCCCTTTCTGGAACCAGTTTGAGACCCCTGTTTGCATGACATTGCATGCCTAAAACAGAAGTCAAACTGCAAACCTTATTTTGGGCTCCATATCTGAGCTATGCTTAGGAATCCTGTCTATTGGAGCTTATTCAAAGGCAGCCCTCGTCTCTAGTTTAACCAAGTTAAATTCAACCTCAATCTCTGATTTCCACTCCCCGGCACTAAATATATTGTGTTTCAATCATATATCTTTACAACACTTATTTATCAAATAAAAATAAACCCAAGATTTCCATTGGTATTACAGTTTCATCTAAACAAGCATTGCTTGGTATGTAAGCAGAAAATTAAGATAGTTATAAATCTTGTGCACACAAACCACTTTCAACTTCATAATAATTCAAGTCTTCTTAGTATTAGATCACTACATTTCACAACGTGTTTATAGATCTAAAGAGGCACAGTGTTGAAAATTAGCTTGAGTTTGCACCCATAACAAACACTGAAACTGGCAAAGATTATCGCTGATGTAATTATGTCAAAAGGATTCCTGTTTGGTGCTAATGATGGGATTTATCTGGTTTACAAAGTCAGCTCTTCTTTTATTATGTAGAAGTAACTCTATGTAACACTGAGACCCAGAAATCTTGTGATTAGTCATATCCAAGGTGACTTTGTACCCAGAGTGAAACACAGAAAATGTGTATGTTTCAGACCCTTTTATAGAAAGGCATATAAATAAGGAAGGGTGGCAGTGTGTCTATGAATCATTAGAGATTCTTCCTTTTGTCTAATTTCTCTTTACTCATGCATCTTTTTTTTGTTGCTATAATTAACACCTGAAGCACAACTCAGGTTCCAGGAGCAGCAGACCTTTAGGGTGACTCATCTGTTAAAACCTCTCCGGTATTGTTATCTTAATCTCAATCACCATCACTCTGCAACCTCTCTTTTCAATTGGATTATCCCAAGGGACCACTAAAAAAGGAGAAGAGAATCACGTGTTTTCTCTTTATAGTAGGGTGGTTATTTTGTATCCAAATTTCTGTAAACTAGAAAGCTGAACAGATGGCTCTGGGTCAATCTGCCCTTCTCCTAATCCAAACCCACATATTGCAATTTTAACCCTGGTTAATATCACTTGGAGAGAATAATATCCTCTAGTTATCTTCAAAATGTACAAACCTGTATTTCCATTTGTGTGGTATTCTGTTCCAGCTAACTTTTCCACACCTCACTGAGCCTTGTGGGAGCTTTCCAGCAAGGCCTGATAGAGCTCCTCTCTGGAGATTTGGCAAGAGCCCCCTGGAGACTCCTCTCCTTGTCTGTCACATACCATCTGTCTCTTGTTCAATAATGCAACTACAACCAAAGTCCATTTAGAGTGCACAACGATCATTTCTTTTAAAACAGAGAGAAAGCCAGAAACACAGAGTTCAAGACAGGGATAGAGAGAAAGAGAGAAGGTATGTTAAAAAAGGAGTGATTTCTTTTAGCCAAACACACTTATACTGACTGCATTTCCAAGCTAAACACTGAAAATAATTCCTTTGCAGTCAGGGGCCTAATTCACATTCTGTGTCAGTAACTCTGATCCCAGATTGTCTATTCTGGCCATACAGTTCACATGCCTTACTGTTGTCCACTGTGACAACTCTCTGTGTGTGAGTGCATCATAGAGAGAGGTAAACAAAGTAAAGTTTGATGAGGGTCCATCTGTGCTTTCATTATAGTACAGGCACCACTAAAATGAAAAATAAATCTTCCTCTGGCCGAGAGTCTCAAAATGTCCTTATATCTGCTTACTAGGGATGGAATGGTTTATGAAAACCGTCCGGTTCGCGTGTGTTGCGTTCGGTTCATGCGCAGCTCCTTTTTCTCATAGGCGAAGCGTGTACACTCCAGAGCAGAAGGGGGCGGTACTGCCACAAAAGCCAGCCACCCGTAGTAAACAAGAAGAAGAAGAATCGAAGCAGCGTAGCCGGGTGTAGTAGAAAAAAATCTGTTGTTGTAGAGAATTGTGTCGGTATGGCGAGTGGGAAAGAGTTGGAAGATGTGCTGGCAGCACTTTATAGGTCTGCTGTATGGGACCACTTTGCATTTAGAGTGACCTACGATGACGGCGGAAAGAAAGTTGTGGATAAAAGTGCAACAGTGTGCGAGCATTGTGCAACACATTTTGTTTATGCTAACAGCAACACAACCAACATGTCAGGCTAACCCCGGAAATCCCACATACTCCGTCAGCGCTCCGCTCCGCCCTGCTGCGCCGCGCTCCAGACTGCCTGCACAAAGCAAAGCCTACAGCCACTGCTGTGGCTAACGTCCGCTCCGCTCTGAGTTCCTTGGAGATCGTAGAGGGCATGCGCGAGATGATTAAATTCAAAGCAGCAAAACATGCGGAAATTATCCATGGTTTCCACGGATCATTACAAATAATTACAATTCATTAATTTTTATGGATTTTTTTCATAAATTTTATTAATTTTTATGGGATTTTGGGGTAACAATCAACATATACCGAACCGAAAACCGTGACCACGAAAACGTGAACCGAACCGTGGATTTTGTGAACCGTTCGACCCCTACTGCTTACATATTCTTCAACAAATTATTTAGATTAGAATTTTATCATCATATCTAGGTAAGCAAGATGTTATAGCTTTTAAAAAATATATATATGTAGCAGCAAAAGAGGCCAGCACAGTTCAGCAGACAAAGGAACCAAAATGATACGACATCGTGACGCAAGCAGCTTCATGGCAGATGGGACCTGCTTATATGCAGCAGCCGAAATTGATCTTAAAGTGGCAGCGTACCATTTATGCTGCTACATATATAATCTATGATACAAACAATAAAATGTAATTCAAAACTTTCCACATTATGTTACATTAAAACAACACTGTATTTTATCAAACTTCCATGTAATGGACCAGTTCAAAAATAATTGTTGTCATATAAATAAAAAAGTAAACAAAAATGAATTTTGTCAGTGAGTGGAAGTGGAAGCTTGAATGGTTCCAAGTTGCACTGTAATTTACTATCTGAATTTCAGTCCAGGGTTTGACTGGGCCATGTTAATACACATATGTGTCATTATAAATAAATATATTGAGGTTCTTACTATTTATCTATGGACATTGTTCTGCTGATTTGGGTGCCATCAACGCTATTTTGGCCTTAGTAGCCTTTATCTGGAAGTACAGTGAAAGAATCGATGTTAAAGAGATAGTAGGAGAGGACATACAGTTTGGTCAACAGATTTCAATTAGAAACCATGACTGATTAGATTTCTTTCAAAAATTATTTTCATTTTACCAGTATAAAAAAAAAAAAAAGACTATATACTAAGAACACAGAACACAAGACATGAGTGGCCATAATTGACCATTTCTTGATGGGGAGTCCTTTTTCACAAGTTTATTTCTTTTTAAATCACTCCATTTAAAGCATGGTTGAAAATCAATGTCTGACTTATTTTTTCATTTTCATATAATTTTTATTTTTGCATTACTTTTCTCTGATTCAAGTTATTTTGTGAATATTGTGGGTTTTGGTTTCATTTAACGAGGGGTACCAACAACTTTGTTCATGTGTGTTACTCTAGTTATAAGAATTGGAAAAGCATGAATACTTTTCTTTCAGGTTTCACAATCTTGCTGTATGTTGTGTATACTAGGTTTTATTTGTAACATTATGAAATTTTTAAATATTTAAGGGTTGTGGATATTTCGGGTTTGATCTAAAACATGGTAAATCCCATAAAATACAGAAACACGAGGCATAAGCGTACATGCCCGCATTGCCATGTCTCTCCATTTTAAGGCCTCTTAAACTAACATATTGTTGAACAGACGCCCACAGATCATTAAAAGACATCACCCAGTAGCGGTGCAGCAAGGATTCAAACACACTTAGACACAGACTGTTGGGTCAAGACAGAAATAAGAAGAGTAAAAATCGTGTTTCTGTGTAGTCATACGCCTAAGGCTCACTGATTCTCTTCCAACAACCATCACCAGTGAACCGAAAGGTAATATTTATTTTCTTTGTTGTTTTTTTTTAAGTCGTGATGTCACCTTTGTCAGGATGCTACATCTGTCTTAAAGTCAACATGGTAGAAAGAAGAGAAGAATGATCATGTTTTGTCATTAATGTGAGCCACGAGGGAGTAAGCACTTATTTTAAAGTCCGCTTTGTAAACCATTGATGTATTTTTGGCGTCCCCTGTGGATGCATGGAGAAATTAAACATTGTGACATAAATGCAATAAGTTTGAGGAGGAAATGTTTTCCTCATTTATTTGTTTCTGTTTTATTTTTTTCTTAATCTTACAGCTTAAAATGTTGAATCCTTACTGGGGTAAGGTGCTAAAATACTGCGTACGACTGGTGTACAGACAGATAATTAATTCCTCCAGAAAGCTGTATGTAATGTGGTCATCTCTTATCACCAGACAGCTTTGAGATTAACTTCGAGGGCGCATATTTCCCACTAGGGCTGGGAAATATATGTCCTAATAATATTGCAGTGTTAATAAAAGTATTCTTTCTATGCTGGTAACTTTATGTCTTCCATCTTCTTCCATTTTTTTTACCCTCTAAGCAGGAAGGCTGAACCTAGACGACAATAGAAGGAAGAAAGAGAATCCTATTGTATACAATCAGCTTCTAAATATATGCAACTTAAAAGTGTCATTTAATTATCTGTGTAAGTCAACATCTTAAAGCAGCCAGGGGACACTAAGAAAAACATGCCTGAAACAGTAGGAAGAACATGCTAACATTATTTTTGTTTTCTTTAATGGGCAGGACAATTTCTATAGAAAATAAGTTTATTTGTGGTGTTTCTTTTAAAAAGTCTCATTTATTAATACTTTAACCTTCCAGGTTTTTGAATTAAAGCTTGACGTTTGTGTTAAATATAAAATACCTACATTTGTGATACAGAGGAGAAATACTTCAGATTCCAATGTTTCAAAAACCCAGCCTCCAATACCAGCATAAAAGGTTTTCTAAAGAAATTTTAAAGGCTTTTAGGATGAGCCCAGTTACTTGGCAGTAGAATTTTTGCAGTTCTATGTGGTAACAGAAAAAAAATAGCTAATTAAAGAGAACCTTGGAAAGACAGCAACAGTATATTTGATTCAGACAATTGTTCAATATTTGATCACCTGTTCTTTTTCTGTAAAATATATAGTAAAATCTGTTTTATTATACTTTCCAATGTCCATTCCTAACAGATGGTCCCCTTTGTATATTTAACTAGTCTAATATTTAATTACTCATGTAATTGGCGAAACAAGCAATTATATTTATCATGAATGATTGTAAATATATTATCATACTTAGACATCTTCTTTAACTTCCACATTAGCACCTTTTGGAATAATTTAATAACATGCAGGCTTATTTAACCATATTTAATTTATTTTGTATTACCCTGAGGTATAAATTTATGTAATTTCCCTTTGATTTTCATCAACTTCCACCCTCCTATCCAGTTTTTTCAACCGCCAGTCAAAATCTAACAAAAGATTAACAAGCCCTATTGAATGTAACCCATGCAAAGAAAAAGTTTAATTTTGTGACTTAAATATTGTTAATAAAGTTTTTCAAACTTGCCACTAAGTAGGAGAAAAACACTCTTTTTCAGCACAATTTCTATGAGATTTGTAACTTTTAGGTTAGCATTCAGCCATTTGGTATTAATTTTAGAAAAATTCTATATTTTTAAACACAGTTTTGCATATATATATATATATATATATATATATATATATATATATATATAAAATTGCAAAAACCCTTTAGATAAGTTGCATACAAATTATAAGGAGTCTGAATACAGTAGTCTTGAAATGACTGGATGCAGACCTTGAGTCTGTCTTAGTTGCCACAAACAAATAAAAAAAACAATAAAAATAATAAATAAAGATAAAAAATCTGAAAGAGCTGTGCAATGCTAAAGTAGATCCATCAGATGCTCAAATTCATTTTAATACATGCCTCTTGGTGGCTTTTAGACTTGAGACGCAGCCATCCTCTGCCTTCTCAGACTTAAGAAGATGAAAGCAAATTGTTTTTTTCCTGTTAAAAGGAAGTTTTCCTCTCCACTGTTACTGCATGCATGCTTAGGATGATGGATTGCTGTGGAGTTATCAGCATACTGCAAACGCATGTCTACTGTCACCACTTGCTAATCCAGGATAAGTGAATCTTGTAAATTCATGAAGTGATGCATAATTGTGTCTGTAAAGTGCTTTGAGATGACATGTGTTATGAATTGGTGCTATATAAATAACTTCAAGTGAATTTAACCAAATCAGAAGAGAAGCTAAACAGTGGTCTGTGTCCTGCTCATAGTATGGAATAATAATATAAACTTCTTCAAAACCTTATGTCTAATAGGTCTTAATCAACCATGATCCACATTTACTAATTAAATAACTTTTGAAGGCAACTGACAGCAAAAGATTGGATCCATTTTTTTAAGAAAGTGTGCTTAACAAAAATCTGTTAAATCAATTAAGAAATCAATATCTGAATTAAATAGTTGTCAGTGTCCTTAGTCTAAGTAGGAACTTTGAGAGCTTCACACAAAACCCAAAACCAAATAAAAATGTACACATACGTTTATATGCACAGCATGAGAAACTTATGTACATTGTCTCCTTTAGCTAATATTTTTTTGACATCTCTGATAAGTGACAGCATGTTCACCCCCAGTTATGCTACCTCACGTTTACCCTCTGCCTCTACTGATTAATAAGCACTTTCCCCCTTCTCTTCCATGCAACCTACAAACTGCATGCATGCTATTCAGCTCCACTGCTCGGTGTAAAGGCATAAACACTGCTTTCTGTCTCATGTCTAAATGGATGGAAAGCTCAGAGGAGGAAGGTGTGCCAAGGTCAATGTGTGACTTTTGACCCAGGTAGGCAGGATTACTGAACCAATTCACAGAAGTCCATAAACATACGGCTCACACAAACCCCCTTTATCTTTGTGGAGCACCATATAAAGCTGGGATTTATTAAAATGGGAAAATTATCTAAGTAGAAGTATGATCAAATATGTTTTTATAGTAAAGGACAAATAAAACTTACAAACTTAATGTGTATTGTGCACAGTTCTTCCTCACTTTATTCGTCTAAAGCTTTGTTTCCCTGACAAGGCAAGCCCTCCTTCTTTTGCTCACAAAAATATATCAAAATGACAAATAAGCCTGTCATATGTGTCTCCGTACATCTCAACGTCTGCATATGCATGCAGGAATTGTCAACACTGCACAGCAAGATCAAGCTGGCAATCTGTCACAACGCAGGGGATGCAGTTGAGGATTCCAAGTGACTGATGACACATGGAGACATTAACCCCCTCTGATGTAGTGGTGGCCATTTAACTGATGAGACATGGCATGAATATATTCTGACCTCCAAGTTTCCAATCATACAAATTTTGTCATCCCGAACAGAAAAGGGATAAAAGGATACAAATGCTACACATAAAAAATAATTACATATATATATATATATATATATATATATATATATATATATATATATATATATCATAAATCTAACTTTTTTGTTTCATTCAGTGCAAAACCAACAAGTAACTGAGAAATCATCAGCTATTGAGATGCAAACTAAAGTCATTAAAGTGTTGCTTTCCCAAATAGTAAAAGTGTTAAGTCTAAGTATGCAAACAAGGATCAGGTCTATGGAAATGAACAGCCCTGTTTAATTTCTGTTTTAGGCGCTTTTCCATCATTGAACTCTTTTGTGATCATCTATCAGTTATTACGATTACGATCATCAGGCAAAGTTTCAGGTTCTAAAAAGTTTCTGGTCATTACTCTTAAAATTCTAAATTGACATTGTAAATATTGTAGTTTGCAGCAAATGCTTGTTTATCAACCATGTGTCATTGCCACTGTTACTACTTTACAGAATGAAAATCTGAAGGTGATAATTACTTTTTTTTACCATTTCATAACTTTTCACTTTTGAACATTTCTATCTTTTAGGAGTTTTTTAGGACCAAGATGAAGCCATCTACTGTTGGACCTTTTGTATATGCCACACAATTGGACTCATATCTGCCTGGGGTAGCAGAGCTATAACAGAGCAATCATTAAGTAGGTAATACTTTACTTTAAATTTCATTGCTTAAGACACTACATTTTATTTGTATTTTTGACCTCTCAATAAACATCAGATGGTTTGGTCCTTAGGAAATGATGCCAAGAATGTAATATTACTCAGATTTGGGTCACTGTGCTGTAGTACAGCTTACATAAGCACCTCTTAAGTTAAACACCTCCAAAATACTATGTTGTTTTTTCTTCTGGATTTTTTTTTTTACTAAACATTTTGAGAAAGCCTTGTCTCTAAACATACTTGCAAGGTTATACAAAATTTAAACTTACAGTCAGTTTACTGTAAGGCGTCATTGAACAGGTTACCCACTGCAAGGGAGGCGGGGCTGTATCTGCACCCCTACTGTGCAAAAGTGTATGACAGCATGGGAAAAACGAAACGAAATGTATGATGATTTTGATACAAATAATTGTATAACTTATTTGTACTGATTATATTGAAATCTGATGGGAGAAAAGCATCACCTTTAAACATGAACCACTAAAACATCAGTTCTTCAGTCTCTCTAAGCCAGTGGGTGGAAATTTTATGCAAAACATACAAAAACAATCCTTTTTAGAATTGTTGTACTACATTTTTAAATGTAAATGGTGGTGTAAGATAACCTACACCACCATTAGCTCCATACAACTAGCAAAAGAAACCAACAAAAAACAAAAACAAACAAAAAAAAACTCTTCAAAATTTAGTAAAACATATGGCGGCAACAATAATAGCCAAAAAAAACTCCCTTAGATTCCTGCAGAAAACATTTCTTCAAAATAAAACTGGAATTGTGATATAAGCATAAATTTCAACTTATGGGAAAAGAATACGACTTGAATGACAGGTTCACAAGAAGTGTATACAAAACACAAAGAGGTTGCCCCCCCGTTGTGTTCGTCTTTGGGCTTTTGCCACATCAAGAAGTGGTGAGCTCCTGTTGGATGGCCTGCAGCTCATGAAGCTGTTTTAAGGTGCCTGAAAGCCATAATGACTACAGTTATCTAGTTTGGTGGGTAGGATATAAGGTGGCCTTTCTTCCTAAGACCCCATCCACATGGAGACTAGCTTAGGTGTAACTATGAAAGTATTTAGTGGTGTAAGCTAAGTATCAAAACAGAGGCGGCATTTTGGGAGAGGATAAGTGATCATTTTTAAACCCGTGTGCGAGAAAGAGAAGGAAAAAAAATTAGATAAGGTCGGTTTCATGTTTCACTGTGTACATCCTGTCCTTTCTTGAGGACCTACCTCTATGCAGAGTGTATTTCTGCCCTGAGGTAATGCCTTGTTTTGTTTATCTAGGGCAAGGGTCGGAGGGTCAGAGAACTATATTGGACCAAAAAAAACAAAAAACAAATCTGTTTGGAGCTGCAAAAATGTAAAAGTCTTATATAAGCCTCGTATGGCAACACAGGCTCTAAGTATATTAGCCCATTATAAAAAAAAAGACTATGTGGGCTTAAATATATGCTAAGCATTCATGACTAAATGTTTATCTAGGAACAAATGTCACATGGCAGCATGAGGTGAGAGGAGAGCATTGAACCCTCTCACCGTGTGGAATTCACCGCACGCCGCTTCCTCACCCTTCAACGTGTGGCTTAGGTTTTGTTGCATTGATGAAAACACGATAAAGGAAACTTTCTATGGAGGATGTGTTTCTGTTGGGAGGAGTTGATTGAGTCATGAGGAACCAAGAAGAAACTGACATCCATCAGAACAGTGCTCACTACAGTAACCCCAAAATCTCACAGCAATCCTTGGTGTTATTTCTATTTTGAGGATTTGGGGAAAAAAATTGAAGAAAGTTCACATACCTGCATAAGAGTACTACCTGTTCGATCTGTGGATGGTTTTCCAGGCTTGCAAGAAAACCAGCGGCAGTAGTGGATTTGGAGATGCAATCCACTTCTTACATCTATCTTTGCTTTGCTCTCCTCTCATTTATCGAGAAGTTCTGCAATCACACCTTTTCTATGATTCCCAACTTGATGGTCGACTGCATATTGAGCATGCCTTCACAAATTAGTCTAATTATTTGACAATCTCTCAATACAAAGCAAAACTGAAGGCAACCCTTCCATATTGATAATGAAAGCAAATGATTTGGTGCATTTTAATTTGAATACCCTGTCCTCATCAGGTATCTTCCTTTTGTCCCTTGGGATCCAATGCCTGAGACTCACCCGCCGCTTTTATGCCAGGCACTGTGAAACCCTAAAATGTGTGTTGCAGGCTATGACCACTGATCTCTATGGCTATGATGCAAATTTTTGTAGAAAGAAATGTTTACATTTATTGTTTGAAATAATTTATTATTCAAATGTTTACATATTCCAAAACATAAATGTTGGTTTGACCGCCTGCACACCATATTAGAACAAAAAAAAGAATTTTTGAAAAAGCTTCAGGGGCTTTAAAGAGCCTCGGGTAGGGGTATGTGACGTTTGAGCGTCTGAGCTACCTCAGCACCTCAACTTACCAACACCAGCAGCTCACCAAGAGATAAATTCACTTACAAACACCCATTTAAGTTAAACACACTTCCATATGGAACCATCCCACTTATAGTGTGTCTGAAATGCAAAGACAGGACATCCTGTATTTATCTTTTTTACAAAACCAAAAACTGTAATTAGTCTGAGTTAAACCTATTGCTTATCAAACTTCATATCTTAAAAAAAAAAGTTAAAAGAAAAAACACTTTTGAGGTATATAATCAAATACGTTTTGCTATTGTCAGGTCTGGTCATGTTTTCTCTTTATTTCCCTTATTATTTTCATGGCTTGGGGTACACAAGGTGTTTTAGTATGAATATTATACCAAAGCCATTCACTTTTACAGCAGTCTTGAGACTGTCAAGGCCATTTGCTTATAGTGAAAACATTGTCATGATCCAAAAAGTCCTGTTTAGGAGTATTTAGGCTTTGTGGAATGGTGCGAAATCCTTTTGAAAGAAATGAGTAGAAGATGATTTCTTTTTTATCATAAGGGGATTTAAGTGTTCATCGGCAGTACTTATGTAGGGTTATGTACTAAAATAATACTCAATTAGAAGTAAGGGTCCCAAAGTATAGCAAATCATATGCCTGGATTGTAATCTCTACCTTACAAACTGATCTGAATTTTCCTTTAACAATAAAAAAAGTATTGTCATACAACTGCATCTGACTGATAGCTCTGCTAAACCAGATGAATTGGTAACTATCTCAAATTCATACAACAACAGTGATTCATTCAAAATCATCCGTCGTTCTCTAAATTGAATAATTAATCTGAGCTAGTCATCTCCACAAGGTATAAATGCCATGTGACTGAATTATAAGCAATTTGTGAAAAAAGAGGTTGAAGAGAAACATCTTTTAAAGAAGATGGTAGGTGTAGGATAGGTAAACCCTTCCTTCTAGAGGTAAAAAAAAAAAGAAACCCATGCAAAGCTGCTTAATTTTACCATTTACTTTACAAAATGAGAAACATTATGAACAGTTCAGTCTGATATGGTAATGTAGCTTTATAAGAAATTAAAACAAATAAATATGAAAAAGTTGCCCCTTAATGGAGATTCTTCTCAGGTCCTCATAAAAGCTTGAGCCGTCTCTGAGTGCCGCACTGATTTGTAAGCAGTGCTGGATTTCAGCACCGCGGACAGCGCTCTGACTCCTACCAACGCGCTGGTGAGGAAAGGAGGGGTGGAGGAAGAGTGGCTGTAGTGCTGTCGGTGGAGGGGCTTTCCCTGACAGATTTTAGTGGAAGGTCTTACACAGTGATTCCTAACATCTCCTCCTCTTTTCCCTTTTGCGGATTTCCATAGAAGGGAAACGACTAACCTATCCGTGGGCAGGTGTGTGTGTTGGGGGATGGAGAAGGGGGGGTTTCGTGGCTTTCATGCAATATTGATCGACCCTGCCCCACACTGGATGGACAGAGAGAAGCGAAGCCGAGTGGATGGGAGGAGGGGGGGGTTAGGACAGCATTTCTCATGTATCCACCCAAGCAACCCCAGCAAACCCCCCCCCCAAACCCCCACCAGCTCCCTCCTCCCTTACATTCCCCGCAAAATATGTTTCATTTACTCGCTGATCATGACCGCAACCACTGGATTCGCCTGATTGACGCACACATGCATAACAAAGCAACACACACACAAACCCACACAGATGTGAAGGATGGGAAACGTGAAGGCCGGCGGCGACCAGCTCCAGCAACATCCGCATAACGCTTCCAACATCGGAGACGCGCTGTGATCTCGCTGAATTAAATGGGCATGTCAGGATTTCCAAGCGTGTTGAACCAAAGCTCTCCTCATTGACCCAGCATATGCAAAAATCCGATGTCCGTTAAGCATTTTTCTTTTTTTTTTTAGATTTTCTTCCAAACGTCACGTACTGCTGTTAAAAAAAAGGGCCAAGAATGCGCTCATCATTTACCTTAACGCAACTGTGTTGAGCAACATTTCGAAAATCGCTGTGGTCAATTGGAAGTCAAGACCGCAATTTTGAGCATCTTTATCAGTGACCCAACAACAAACCATGAGCAATAATTCCCCCCTAGCTCTGACAAGCTGATAGAGACATGAATTATTCAGTACACATAAACTGTGCGCCTTTTTCCCCAAGCAAGGGGGTTGGCTGGAAAATACATTTACAGTTTAAAAAGCCTTTTTGTGTATGAAATACACTGGATTTTACATTGAGCCAATGTGTGAGGGGAGAGGGAAAAAAAACAAACAGGCAGTAAGTCTGCGTCGCCTCCAAGAGGATGCAAAAACCCAAGCGAGAGAACGAGAGACGCCGCCGCCGCGCAAAGTAGGAAAAAAAAAATCCAGCAGACATCTGTAGAAATCAGGACAGACAGCCGGCGTAAAATCAACCCACGGAAAGATGAGAGCCATGTGAATAAACAGATTGGCAGCTGTGCCGTTTACCTGTCAGGACTCCGACCCGGATTTGGTGGTCGTGGTTCGTTAAAATCATCCCGTCTGACGCCATGTTCAGCAGCGCTGTCGCCCGCACCGAGGACTCACGGCAGGGCCCAGAGCCGATCTCATCGAACTCGGAAGAGGCAAGGGGAGGGGAGGATGAGGAGGGAGAGGAGGAAGACGAGGAGAGAGGGATGGAATACGGCAAGAACACGCCAGACCTGATGAGTAGAAAGCCGAGTGATCACTGGGACACCTAAAGAGAAGGACAGAATGCGGGGGCGTTTTAAAACCGCACGCATCACTCAGCTGGCCGCCTGCCACGATAGTAGTTTGTATTCTTGATTAATTTTCATAGAATCTACTCTTCCTTAAACCTTTCCACTTCTTTTTTACATAAGAACTTTTAACTTCAGTATAGCATATTGGGATTTTTATCTAACAGGCTAATATAAGTGGCAGAACTGATGTTTTTAAAATTCATCCTAATACTCTTTTAAAAAAATCTACTAAAACCAATTTCTGTCAGATATGAAGGTTATTCATATTTAAACACCATCCATCTGTGTTTGAAAGCATCTTTTGTGTAAAGCTCTTGGACCTTTTTTAATAAAGAGCAGCAGACAGTTCATATAAGCTTTGGAAAAGGTTAAAGCAGGTTTAGGTTATAAAGCAATGTCCCAGGCCATTGACATAAAAAAAAAATGCTTTATCCATTATCTTTAATTACTAAGTTTTAGAAAAGAAACCACAAACCTACTAAGACATGTCTATCCAATTAGGCCCACATTAACAGGCAGACTAAGGATCACATAAATCAATGAAGCAGCAAAGAGGCCCATGGCACCTGAAGAGCAGCAGAGATCCACAGGTTAGGTGGGCTAATCTATCTACACAATCATTATTAATTGTTTCTCATTGTAAAAAAAAAAATACAATTTATGGAAAAATAACAAGAAGAAGGCCATAGAAGATAAAATATTCTGATTAGAAGTTTTCCACAATCAACACAGTAGATGAAGTATGTGGAAGAAGCCTTTGTCTGATGAACAAAACTGAAATTTAGCCTACATTCAAAACACTTTGGGAAGGGAAAACACAATAATGCACATAAAGCAAAGAAAGAGGGACCTGATGTGAAATAGTAGTAGAATTTTGTTGTTGGAAAGCTTTTTTCTTCTGACCAGATATGGAAATACGGGGAAATATCTGAAGGCAACCAATTAGAGGTAGGAGAAACCAATAATGAGGCTCACTTTCAGGCAGTGCAATGACCATAAATGTACAGCTGGAGCTACAGCAGAAAGGTTTAGATTAGACCTAGTCAAAGCCTATGAAAAAAGAAAAATACGAAGTAATACAAGTTAAGCTTAAAAAATGTGCAGTCAAAATAAAGCTAATTTAATTGACAAAATGTTCAAAGCTGATAGAGATAATCCCTAAAATATTCTACCTGTAATGACAACAAGAAAGGGTCATTTAAATGTTGACTCTTGGCATTTTAATGGAAATGTAATAACACATTTCAGATTTTTATTGGGGTAAAGATTTGATATTCTTGTTTTTTTTTCCCTTCCACTTTAGGCTATCCCTTTTTTGTCGGTTTCACCTAAAATTCCAATAGGATACACAGAAGTATGTGGTAAAAAACAGAGTGTAGAACAGAACAGAAACATCTCCAAACCCATTTTTAAAGACACAAAAAAATATCCCTACAGGGAGCCTCACATAATACCCCCAACTTGATGAATCAGTAAAATAAGTAAACCTATGACTCAGGCGTAACCTCTGCACTCAGTTTCTCTCTCATCTATGACCAATTTCTGTATAATAAGACAGAGGAAGACTCCATTTCAATGCAGATGCTTTACTTTGTCTGACCTGTTAAAATGCAACTTTGCATCCCTGGGCTAAACAAGCATCTATACAAGCTTCTATTTATAGGCTCCTTGTATGCTTCCATGGTGTATAATTTCTCTTGTTTATTTTCATGAAAAAAGGCCCATCCTCCAGCATCTGCTGGGAATCAATCAGTATGCATAATTTATTGAGGGAGGCAGTCAGGCTAAGATAGGAACTGAGGAATAATGCTCAGAAATGAAGGAACTCTTAAAAGGTCACATCAGTAGTTTAACTGTTTGTGTCCTATAACCTAAAAGAGAGGATTGGCATATAATTCACCCTTTACATGCAAGCAAACTCCCCTGCTTGTTTTAGATAATGTCTTAACTTAGGAAATCTTCCATTGAATTTGTTGCACATGGTTCATGAGTTAACATTTTGTACACATTTGCATGCCTTCAGTTACAAAGATGTACATCATCAGACAATTTCTGAAGAACCCATTTTATAAATACAATTCTAGTGAATTAAAGAGTTTGAAAAAAATACCCTTTGTTATTTTTTGTAAATAGTTTAAACATTTTTATATTTGGATATAAATAAAACAGAGTTGAAGCTTTAGAACAATATTCAAAGCTTTGAACATCACATAGAGCTAATTCTAAGTCATAGTCTAAACAGTAAATCATGGCACAACTCACCTGCAAACCTACTATGAAAAAAATTGCAGTAAAGAGAGCATTAATAATAGAAGCAGCCGAGAAACTAAGAGGCAAATGTGTATCTGGTTGATAGCTGTTGTGATTTTGTGTGATGATTCTTTTGATGATTCACTCTGTACTCCACTAATGCTTTTAATTATCGGTATGATTTTACTGCACGTTTTTTCCAAAGTTTTTTTTTTTTAAATGTGAAGCTTTTTGAATATTCTTGCTGCTGAAGTGTGATATACAAATACATTTTAGTTGTGGAAGACTTTGTGCTGCTCAGTGGGCCAGAGCCTTATTTTGAGCTGTTTGCTTTACACAGCAATACCTGAATCTGGTGCTGCTGAAGTGTTGGAGGACTCAACTCAATTCAATTGACTTTATTTATAGAGTGCCAATTCACAGCACATGTCATCTAAAGTACTTTAAAAGGACAATTCAACCCGATCATACGGTCTAATTGGTTCAAAGTTTTCTATCTAAAGAAAATCAGCTGATTGCATTGACGCATTAACTCGAAGGCCATCCCTCACACCGAGCATGCCTGTAGCGACTGTGGAGAGGAAAAACTCCCATTTAACAGGAAAAAACTTCCAGCAGAACCAGGCTAGGTGTTAGCAACAGTGTGTGTGTGTCAGAGTGAATTGCAATTATACCCAAAAGTGGGGCTACAATGACAAATGTCTGTATAAGTGATGCACTGTAGGCATGTACTGTAACAGCATGCACTATCTGAATCAATAGGAAAATTCCACTGCAGCTGTCACAGTTAAACTACTATGGCATCACTAAAACAGTTTTGAGATAAATACTGAAGAACTAC